>NC_087202.1:106896784-106929284 GCF_015104395.2 Macrobrachium nipponense | reverse complement strand
TATGTTATATTACTAATGCATATTAATTAATTTTGGCATTTAGTGTCGTTATTGAACCCGAAACCAAATTTGGGGTTGAGGACATTATCACAAGTTGAACGTATCCATGAAGTGTCGTTTACTTCATAAAGTTTTATTTGGACACTATTTCTATATATTTTTTTTTCAAAATTGGAGTAAAAGATATTTTGTAAAAGTTTTAGATTATAAAATGATCTTAGAAAAAGATGTTAATTCAACAAAAGCATGTTTCTAATACTGACATTCTGATCTTGCCGTACTGAATAATACAATTTGTTTACATACATGAAGGAATGTCCAGAACAGAAATAAAGGACAAAGCCAGAATATGGGACACAGAGAGGTGGAAAGAAGAGTTGGAAAATAAAGTGACTGTGAACATATATAAAACGTGGAAAAGAGAAATAAAAGGCGAAGAAATTTATGACAACTCTATGGGTTCAGTCCTTCTCTTCAAAGCCAGAACCAACTCTCTTAATTTAAATATAGCAAAAAGGCACCAGAGGCAACACCTGTTGTCCTTTTTGCAATGATGCAGTAGAATACATATTTCATTTCCTTTTATATTGTGATACATATATAGAGGAACGGGTTAAAGCAATAGGGCTACAACAACCCCTATGAAGAGAAGGAAAGTGACGTAGTGGGAAAATTTCTATTTTCAGGTAACAACGAAATAAGAAAAGAAACCATATACTTGAGTGGAAAAAAAGAGAGAAAAAAAGGAAAAGAGCTAAACAAATAAACAAACAAAAACAAAAAATACCCAAGACTAAGAGGCGGCCGTTGCAAAGGCATTGCCTCGACCCATAACTACATGGGGGAAGGACAGAATGTTGATGTCGTGGGTTCCGACCGTCCGAGTTCAGTGCATCTTTAAACATAACAAAAAGTTAACATGGCTAAAGATGCATTTTGAAATGCTTGAAAGACTTACATGCTCCATTGTTCTGTCAAATGGGCAAAACTGCATCATTGGACGCTCAAGAGAAACAAAAATAAAAGACAAGAGATGTTCTAAGAATCAAGGTACGCATGATTAGTACAATAGGCTACCCATGCAATACTATGCTAGGTAGGTACTAGGCAATGACATTTTAGACCAGTACCTATAGTTATAGGTCATATAGTAACATAACTTAGCATTGTTTACACACGTCAGGAACAATGATATTTTATATTCAGACAATTCTCGAGTTAAACCTAGCTAGGTATCAGAGTTGTTCATCGACCTGATACGCTCTGTTGTCACGGTGCCTGATTACACCACCTGTAGCAATCTGTTGGTCAGGCAAGAACAAGTTTTCAACAGACAAAAAATTAACCGCCAGATTCTTTACTACAATTCAAGTTTAGGATTGTTCTAAAGTGTAGGCTTGACCTGCCAAAACAGTGTTCTCAAGTACGTACCTAGGTTTAAGCATTTTATTCAGTAGTATCATCATAGTGTAGCCAGTGCTCATGTACTGGTAGACTACTAGTCTCTGGATAGAGCCTACCTACTAATAAACCTATCAAGCAAGAGCTTCTTCAGTCTAGCCCTGCATCAAATCCCAAAGGTAAGGTAGCCTAATCTTTTTTTACAGCTAGATTAGGGTAGTTCCTGATAGGTAAAATTGAAGACAAGGCTAGTTATTACTGTGCCCTGTGGATTGGCATCTAGGTATCAAGTTACGTGGGAAATGGGCGCTATGTTTAACATACTAGGTATAGGTAGTACCAATCCCTTGGCGGTGAATGTAAAAACATACCTAGTAAATAAAAGACAGTGAATTCCTAGGGTAAAATACCAAATGGCCAGCCTCTGCCGTAGTGTGACCACCTTCCCGAAAAATTATTTTAACACTTCTTGTAACACCTCGAGACCTCTACTTTCCTCTTGAAGTAAGTTTTTTCTCCCAAGTCACAAATTAAGGCCATAGGGGAAACAACTGAGTGGACTAGCTGATCCAGTCTTGGCCGCTTGTTGATCCACCCTTCGAAAAAGTACTTTAACACGTCCTTAGACTGGAGATGGGCACCAGTCACGAGTCATTGGTGGTGAGAGCAACACCTCCAGACCTCTACTCTCCTTTCGAAGTAAGTATTTTCTCCAAAGTTGGAAATTAAGGTCATATTTTAAGATTAAACAGTGGTTAATGAAAGTCTAGCCATGTGCTGTGCAAACTGACTACCTCCATGATGCTTTCAAAATTTTTACTTAAAACACCAAAAATGTAGAAGATTGATGCCATCTCGATGTTTGCGGAGTCACTTGTGTCAATAAACTTTCCATTCCATGTGCTAAATCTGCACACCACTTGTACCCATAGATGCTGGGACACTTTCTTCACAACAATTGTAAACAATGACGCCCTCTGCCTCGGATCCAAGGAAACTTGCAATTTTTCGGTAGAAAGAAGAAGCATGCACTAGATAATTATTTAAATGAATAGTTAAACATCAGTGTAAGGTCATGATTTGCATAAATATTTTACATATTCATGGTAATTAATTTGAAAATATTTCGTGTTGAAAAGTAACTAGATTCCTGACTCAAATATCAACAGTTTTGCTGTGAACAGTACCTACGGTGTTGTTTGTGCTCTCCTATTGGTTATCAGTGTTGCCAATTGAAGACTTACACAAAACTGGGGAAATAAGTGAAATTAACATATCTATTTGTAGTATACATATATACAAATTAGAGCAATTTTATCATTACAGGCAGTCCCCGGGTTACGACGGGTTCGGGTTACGACATTCCGAGGTTAAGGCGCTTCTCAGTTCCTATCATCAGACATTATTTTCCCAGGGTTACGAAAACATGTTCCAGGTTACGACGCCTACAACGCTCATCTGGTAGATGAAATATGACACCAAAAATGAAAAATAATCAATATTTGAAGGTTTTTTTTGATGAAAAATGCCATAAGAATGCAGTTTACATAGTTTTCAATGCACCCAAAGCATTAAATGTATGGTTTTCTTAGGATTTTTGACAATGTTCCGGCTTACGACGTGTCTCAAGCCCCTCGTAACCCGGGGACTGCCTGTATTGCATTACCATGACAACCAGAATTCATGGACACAGTTTGTAAATGCATTGGTGTATGTGTGAAGCTCCACTAAATTGGCAACGATGAAATTTTACCATTCCTAGTATGCAAGCATTAAAGGTTACATTTATTTCTGGCATATAATTATTAAAAATAGAAAATTCAAAATTATAATTTGTTCATGAAACTTACCTGTCAGATATATATATAGCTGTATTCTCTGAAGTCCGACAGAATTTCTAAAAACTTACGACACACGTAGTGGGAGTAGGGTGGTTAGTACCCATTCCCGCCGCTGGGAGGCGGGTATCAGGAACCATTCCCATTTTCTATCAGATTTCTTCTGTCGCCGGTGTTGTAAACACTGTTTACATCACCTCTGCCTCAGGATTTTGGAAAACTGTTCTTGCTTAAGTATCCTCTTGACTTTTTGGGTTTTTTGATATTGGATCGATAGCTTGACATACGTGACTTTGGATTGTTTAGATTTTGGCTTGGCTTTTCCTTGAATAAGATGTTTCTGGGTCTAGTTCGGCTAGCGCCAGGTGGCATGAGGGAGAATGTAAGGTGAGGCTACTAAAGGCTTTGGTTGATCCTCACACAGTATGTAAAGGTTGTAGGGGACAAGTTTGTATGTATGATTTTCGCTGCACTGAATGCGAAAGTTTGACTGATGTACAATGGAAGACGTATGAATCCTACGTTATAAATAGAGCGTGACAGGATCAGGAGGTCTTCCTCCAGGAGTAAATCGGGTAGCAGACAGGGTATTAATGTATCCCCTTCTAACCCTCCTGTAGAGTTTGTAACTCCTAACCCAGTAGTGTTGCCTTCGGGCCCTCAAGTGGTGTCTGCGGAGGGTAATGCCCTTTCGCTTATTCTGGATTCTTTGAAAACACTCGAATCCAAAGTGCTTGCCCTTGAAAATAGGCAAAGTGCTAAGTGCAGTGATAGTGCCCCTAGTGAAGTGGAGGGGGCGTCAGATCGGCCCTATAGCGCCCTCTAGGCTGGGACCTTTGCCGGACTCCCAGGACTCAGGGAGAGGGCATGTCGAAGGCCGAAGGAGGGTTACGGGATCCCCCACCGATCTGACGTCCCTTCAGCAGCTCCTGTAGACGCTTCCCAGGCTGCTAAGGAGCGTGCTCGAGCACGCCTCCTTAAGGATTGTTTTGTTCATGAAACTTACCTGACAGATATATATATAGCTGTATTTCTGACGTCCGACAGAATTTCAAAATTCGCGGCACACGTAGTGGGTCGGGGCGGTCAGGTGGTAGTACCCATTCCCGCCGCTGGGCGGCGGATATCAGGAACCATTCCCATTTTCTATTCATATTTTTTCTGTCGCCGGTGCTGCAAACATCTGTTTACAGTACCTCCGTCTAGGATTTTTTCATTATCTCGCTTATTTATATCTGGATTGACTTTTGGTATCGACTTCTGGATTGTTGGATTGGCACGCGGAATAGTGGATTGGTTTTTGATTTTGGATTGGCTTTTCTAGATTCAGTATGTCTGGATCAAGTTCGGGAAGTTTCAGAGTGTGTGTGAGGAGTGAATGTAAGGTGAGGCTTCTTAAACCTTCAGTTGATCCTCACACAGTTTGTACGGATTGCAGGGGGCATGTTTGCATGGTTGATGAACGGTGCAATGAATGTAAGGATTTGGATGATGATAAATGGAGGATGTATGAGACCTATCGGCGCAAATTAGAGCGCGATAGAGTCAGGAGGTCTTCCTCCAAGGGCAGCTCTACTAAAGGTAAGGATAGTAACATTTCTCCTCCTCTAACACCAGTAGATTTTGCCCAACCTAATCCTGTTTTGTTGCCTTCGGGCCCCAGTGCTGTGTCTGGAGAAGGTAACACCCTTTCTCTGATTCTAGAGTCTATTCGTGCTCTCGAATCTAAAGTTTTGGCCCTAGAAACCGGCCCAGTGAAAGTTTGTGTTAGTGCCCCTAGTGTTGTGGAGGGGGCGTCAGATCGGCCCCATAATGCCTCTAGGCCTAGACCTCTATCGGACTCCCAGGACTCAGGGAGTGGGTATGTCGAAAGCCGCAAGAGGGTTACGGGGGCTCCCCACCGATCTGGCGTCCCTTCGGCAGGCCTTGTTGCTAAATCCCAGGCTGCCAAGGAGCGCGCTCGAGCGCGTGTCCTGAAAAGATTGCTTTTTCGTCCTCCAAAGAAGCGTCCTCCCCGCGCAAGGGGTGGAGCGCTCGGAGAGACTCGCGTCCGTTGAAAAAAGGACTTTTCGCTTTGAGGACGCTTCACGTCCTATGTCTCCTCTTTCGTCAGAGGACGCTTATGACGCCTTTCCTCCTCAGAAGAGAGGAAGGCTTTCTACAGATGAGGACGTTCGTTTCCACGCACAGGCGTGTTCACCTGAGAGGCAGTTGGCTGTACCTGCTAGAAGGAAGGAGGCGTCCCCTCGCCCCTCGCCTTCTCGCAGTCTCAGTCCTGCCCCTTCTTTTGCTCCTTCGTCACCTACGAAGGATATCCTTGTGTCCCTTCAGGACCAGATTACGTCGCTGATGGCTCACGAGGACTTGCCCAGCAGCGTCGAGCCTAAGCGTAGGAAAGGACGTTCGGCTGCCCGTCAAGAGGACGAAGCGGCCTCATTCTCTCTCAGCTCGCTCGTCTCTCTCTCCGCCTCCGGATCGTCAACGTTCTCGCTCTCCTAGCAGATCTTTTACTCTCTCAGGAGAGGACGCTCGTCAGGACGCTCGGCGTTCGAAGCAGGACGCTTTGCGCTCTCGGCAAGTAGAGGTTGAGGACGCTAGGCGGGACGCTCGGCGCTCTAGACAGGACGCTTCTGGATATAGACAGGACGCTTTTGAGGACGCTCCGCAGGACGCTCGCCGTGGGAAGCAGGACGCTTTTCGAGCGAAGCAGGACGCTTTGGAGACTGCAAAGCAGGACGCTCGCTTGTCTAGGCAGGACGCTTTTGGCGCCGCTCGTCAGGAAGCCCGAGCTTCCTTTCGTAGGGGAGCTTCGGTGAAGACAGTTAACGGAGCTTCTAAGGATGCTTCTCTTTCGGAAGATGTTCGTGCATCTAAAGAGCAACGTACGGCTGCTTCCGTACCTGTAGTGGATACTTCCAAACAACGGAAGTCTTTATTCAGGATTGAGCCTAAGGGACGTACTCCCTCTCCTGATAGGCGTTCTCCAGTTCCTCTGAGGGAGGAAGGGGAGCTTAGCAGTCCAGGGAGTTCCGTAGAGGAAGAACAGCCGGTAACTTCAGCTGTCTCGGACTACAAGGTTCTTGTTAGGCTGTTACGCTCAGCATTCGGAGACAAGTTCCAGCCTACAGCCCCTAGGTCTCCTCCTTCACAACTTTCGTCGTCCAAGACCGTAAAGACCCCTGAATTCGTCGAAATGAAGACGTCTCTATCTACCAAGAGGGCGTTTAAGAAACTTCAAGACTTTATGTCCAGAAGGAAGGAGCAGGGCAAGACCACTTTCGCCCATCCACCCTCTAGACTCGCAGGGAAAGGAGGAGTTTGGTATGAGACCAAGGAGGATGTCGGGATAAAGGTCCCTTCGTCCGCGTTGGGTGACTTCTCCAGCTTAGTGGACGCCCAGAGGAGGTCTCTCTTAGCTTCGACTAAGGTGACCTGGACTCCGGTTGAGACTGACCACCACTTGAAGGGACTTCTTCGGACCCTTAATGTTTTTAATTTCCTAGACTGGTGTCTGGGAGTTTTGGACCTTCAGTCTAGAAGTCCTGATTCTCTCAGTCTGGGGGAGCTGTCCAGCGTGTTGTCATGTATGGACAAGGCCGTCAGGGATGGTTCGGAGGAGCTAGTTTCGAACTTTGGAACTGCCTTCCTGAAGAAAAGAGCACTGCTGTGCAATTTTACGGCTAAGTCGGTATCTCCCGCTCAGAAAGCGGAATTGCTCTTTGCGCCTCTTTCGGACCATCTCTTCCCCCAGACTATGGTAAAGGATCTTGCACAGAGTTTGCAAGAAAAGGCGACCCAGGACCTCTTGGTTCAGTCTTCAAGACGTCCAGCGGTTCCTTCCACGTCAGCATTCAGTAAACCCCCGAAGAAAGTCAAACCCTTTCGCGGGGCACCCCCCTCGAGAGCAGCTCCTCGAGGGAGAGGTTTTTCAAGAGGAAGAGCTTCATTCAAACCGAAAACCAGCAAATGAAGATCTCGTCCTTCAGACACCAGTCGGGGCCAGACTGGAATTCTTTGCGGAGTCTTGGAGGCAGAGAGGAGCGGATCCTTGGACCCTCAGGATAGTAGAACGGGGGTACAAGATCCCTTTTCTTCATCCTCCTCCTTTGACTTCGACTCCCAGAGACCTCTCTCCATCCTATCAGGGAGAGAAGAAAAGGGTTCTTTTCGATCTCTTAGACCAGATGGTCGAAAAAAGAGCGGTGGAACAAGTCCTGGACCTAGAGTCACCGGGCTTCTACAACAGGATTTTCTTAGTGCCGAAGCAGTCGTCAGGTTGGCGCCCGGTCCTGGATGTGAGCAGGCTAAATCTTTTTGTAGAAAAGATAAAGTTCAGAATGGAGACGCCTCAGTCGGTGCTGGGAGCATTGAGACCGTGGGCGACTGGATGGGTCTTCTCTAGACCTGCAGGACGCATACTTCCACGTCCCAGTCCACCCTCTTTCAAGGAAGTACCTGAGATTCGTCTTGGACAACAGGGTTTGGCAGTTCAGAGCCCTTTGTTTCGGTCTCAGCACGGCCCCGATGGTTTTCACAATGATTATGAGGAATGTAGCGAAGTGGCTCCATTCGTCAGGAATCAGGATATCCCTCTACCTCGACGATTGGCTGATCAGAGCGTCGTCGAGGCAGAAGTGTCTGAAGGACCTTCAGTTTACGCTAGCCCTAGCAAAGTCTCTGGGTCTGTTGGTCAACACCGAAAAGTCGCATCTGACCCCGACACAGTCCATCGTGTATCTGGGGATTCAGATGGATTCAGTGGCTTTTCGGGCGTTTCCATCCCAGGAACGTCAGCGACTGGGGTTAGAGAAAGTCGCAGCCTTCCTAGAGAGAGAAGCTTGTTCGGTGAGGGAGTGGATGAGTCTGCTGGGCACCATTTCCTCACTAGAAAAGTTTGTCTCGCTGGGAAGACTGCACCTCAGGCCTCTTCAATTCTTCCTTGCGGAAGAATGGACGTCGAAAGGGGACCTGAATGCGATCCTAAGGATCTCCAAAGAAGTGAGAGTACACTTAAGATGGTGGCTCGACCCTCAGAAGTTACGAGAGGGCCTCTCCTTAAATCTTCTGAGCCCCGACCTAGTGTTGTTCTCAGACGCTTCCACTTCCGGTTGGGGAGCAACACTAGGGGGGGAAGAAGTGTCAGGCTCCTGGAGAGGGGAACAGGTAGCCTGGCACATCAATGTAAAGGAACTGGCAGCGATATTCCTGTCGCTGCAGTTCTTCGAAGAAAAACTGTCAAACAAGGTTGTTCAAGTCAACTCGGACAGTACCACAGCCCTTGCATATATAAAGAATCAGGGAGGGACTCGCTCCAGATCCCTTTTTCTCCTGGCGAAGGAAGTTCTGCTGTGGGCAGACGCAAGGCACATCAAGATCCTGACAAGATTCGTGGCAGGGGTTCAGAATGTCAGGGCGGACCTTCTCAGCCGCCAGAATCAGATTCTGCCAACAGAATGGACCTTGCACCAGGAAGTCTGTCAAAAGTTATGGAAATTGTGGGGACGTCCTCTAGTAGACCTGTTCGCTACATCAAGGACGAAGAGGCTTCCTCTGTATTGCTCCCCGGTCATGGACCCAGGGGCAATTGCAGTGGACGCGTTGCTCTGGAACTGGACAGACCTGGATCTTTACGCCTTTCCCCCATTCAAGATCATGGGGGACGTAATGAGGAAGTTCGCAGCTTCAGACGGGACAAGGTTGACTCTGATTGCCCCACTGTGGCCAGCAAGAGAGTGGTTCACAGAGGTCATGACGTTCCTTGTGGACTTCCCAAGAACGTTGCCCTGGAGGAGAGATCTACTCAGACAGCCTCACTTCAAAAGGTTTCACCAAAACCTCTCCGCTCTGGCCCTGACTGCGTTCAGACTATCGAAAAGCTGGCCAGAGCGAGAGGCTTTTCAAAGGCAGCTGCGAGAGCAATCGCTAATGCTCGAAGAGCCTCTTCAAGAGCTGTCTACCAGTCTAAGTGGGCTTCCTTCAGGGCATGGTGCAAAAAGGAAGGAATTTCCTCTTCCACGACCTCTGTGAATCAGATAGCAGATTTCTTACTCCATCTAAGAAATGTGCAAAAATTGGCAGTTCCTACAATCAAGGGATATAGGAGTATGTTGTCTGCCGTTTTTCGCCACAGAGGAATGGACCTCTCCGACAATAAGGATCTGCACGATCTCTTAAGGTCGTTTGAAACTACCAAAATTCCACAAGCAAGACCGCCCTCATGGAATTTAGATGTGGTGTTAAAACATCTGATGCTAAGTCCCTTTGAGCCTCTCCATGAAGCTTCTCTAAGGGATTTAACGAGGAAAACGCTTTTCCTAACTTCTCTGGCGACGGCGAAGAGAGTTAGTGAAATTCAAGCGTTCAGTAGCCTAGTGGGTTTCAAGGGAGACAGCGCTGTCTGCTCGTTGAACCCTTCTTCTTGGCTGGTAAGAACGAGAACCCGTCTAATCCTTGGCCGAAGAGCTTTGAAATCAAAGGAATATCGAGTCTCGTTGGTCATGAACCAGAGAGAGCCCTGTGCCCTGTCAGGGCTCTCAAGTTCTATGTGAATAGGACTAGAGAGATAAGAGGTCCCTCAGGTAGTCTCTGGTGCTCGGTGAAGAGACCGGATTTGCCATTGTCGAAGAATGCTGTTGCTTTCTTCTTGAGGGACGTCATTAAAGAGGCTCATTCATCTTGCCAGAAGACTGATATGAGCCTCTTTAAAGTGAAAGCTCACGAGGTCAGAGCCGTAGCTACCTCTCTTGCCTTCCAAAGGAACATGTCTATCAGAGATATTCTTGATAGCACCTTCTGGAGGAGCAATTCCGTATTCGCCTCACATTACCTCCGGGATGTGAGGACGATTTACGAGAACTGTAGTTCTTTGGGACCTTACATTTCGGCAGACACAGTTTTGGGGGCTGAAGGTAGCTCTCTCCCTATCCCTTAGCTTAGTTAGGTTAGTTTATTGTGGTTTTTGGTTGATGGTGAGATCTTCTGTGAAAATCTCCCATTCCATAGTGTTAATATCAGGGGTTTTTTGAGTTAGTTGGTCAGGTGGTGGTCGGTTGCTGTGTTACTGCCATAGTTTTTGCCTAGATGGTCTTGTCGCATTGTGGTCACGAGCCCCCGGTTGACAGAGCATCCAGAGAGCGCCAGCACTACAGGTCAACACCTGGCTGGCAACTCTGATAAAGCATAAGCAGGCTTTAGGTGACAGTAATCACATAGTCTACTTTGCTATCAGGTAAGGAACCAATAAGTTAATCTTTTATTTTAATTTAAATTCCCTAAAAAATCCTAGTCTGTCTCTACCCCCACCATCCGAAAGGTGTGATTCAGCTATATATATATCTGTCAGGTAAGTTTCATGAACAAAAGTTATTGTTATAATACAATTAAGTTTGTTCATACTTACCTGGCAGATATATATACTTAGAGTGCCCACCCTCCTCCCTCAGGAGACAAGGGCCATGAATAAATATGAATAGAAAAATGGGAATGGTTCCTGATATCCGCCGCCGCCAGCGGCGGGAATGGGTACTACCACCTGACCGCCCCACTACGTGTGCCGCGAATTTGAAATTCTGTCGGACGTCAGAAATACAGCTATATATATATCTGCCAGTAAGTATGAACAAACTTAATTGTATTATAAAAAACAATAACATTTTTCGTCCTCCGACGCGTCTTCCCCGCGCAATGGGTGCGAATCTCGTCCGGATTCGCGGCCTCTGAAGAGGACCTTTCAAGATCAAGACGCTTCACGTCATGCTTTGTCTGATTGGCGGTCTTCTCCGGAAAGCGTAGCTTTTCCGCCCCAGAAAGAAGACTAGGGACGTCATCGACGATGACGCCTTTGAGCGCCCCAGTCGCTCTGGAGCCAGGGCTTTTCCTGGTGTGAGAAGGAAGAAGGCGTCCCCTCGCTCCTCGCCTTCTCACAGGCACAGCTCTTCTCCTCGCAAGGAGACCCTTCTCAGACTGAAGTGATACGCGCTATGCAACGTCAACTGGATGCCTTGCTTAAGCAGAGGGAGACGGTTCCTCGTCGCAGGAAGGACGACAGACTGCCGGTCAAAAGGACCAGACAGTCTCCTCCGCCTTCTCCTCGTTCTTCCCCGTCTCCGGTTGTTTCGCCCTCTAGACTTCGTTCTTCTTTGGAGAGAGAGAGGTCTCATCGCGCTCCCCTCTCTTCTCGGCGAGAGGACGATCGGCATTCCGATCTCGACGCTTTTGTGGACGACGAAGTTGAGCCTATGGGTCGGACTTCAGTACGTTTGGATCCTCATAGTAAAGAGAAAGCGTCTTCCTTTTCTGCTCCTCGTAGACCTGCTCGTGTCGACGATCAGCGTGACGCTCGTCAGTTTGCAGTTCCGGTATCTTCGCGGGACGTTCGTAAGGACGCTTCGCGTGACGTTCGGAGGGACGCTTCGCTCGACGCTTGTTTGGACGCTTTGCTGGACGCTCGCATGGACGCTAGGATGGTCGCTCCTCTGGACGCTAGTAGAGGAGTTCGTAAAAGCGCTTTGGATGCGAACGTGGAAGTTCGCTCTCACTCGGACGCTTTTCCCGAGTCTATTGCTGACGCTTCACGTCTACTTGCAACATCACGTTCACCTCAAGCTTTGATTGATCCTGTGACTGTGAAGGATTCGGGTTCGGATCCGCTTCCCACTTCTTCTCGTCATCGCTCAGATATGAGACTCGGAGCTAAGGGTCTTTTGCCTCTTCCTTCGGGGTTTCACTCTGGTAAGGAAGAAGGAGAGTTAAGCTGCTCTTCGGAAGAGGTTGAAGGAGATCAACCTTCGACGTCTGCTTCTTCGGACTACCAAGTCTTAGCTCGGCTTCTCCGTGATTCGTTCGGGGATACCTTCCTTCCTTCTGCTCCGCCTTCTCCTCCCTCGCAGTTTTCTTTGTCGAAAGCAAGCAAAGCACCTGGTTTTGTTAAGATGAAGACTTCGCTATCGACTAAGAGGGCTTTCCGTAAGGTTAATACCTGGATGGAATCTAGGAAGACGCAAAGGGAGGACCACTTTCGCTCGAGAAGCGAGCAGTGGAAACAGGTCTTAGACCTGGGAGGCAACGCCAGGATTTTACAACAGATTGTTTCTTGTACCGAAACAATCGGGAGGGTGGCGGCCGGTCTTGGACGTAAGTCGTCTGAACCTCTTTATAGAGAAGCAGAGGTTCAAGATGGAGACACCTCAGTCAGTTCTGGGGGCCTTAAGACCTGGAGATTGGATGGTATCACTCGACCTTCAGGACGCCTACTTTCACGTCCCGATACATCCCCAATCTATGAAGTACCTTCGGTTCGTCCTGAAAGGAAAGGTCTTTCAGTTCAGGGCTCTTTGTTTCGGACTGAGTACGGCCCCATTTGTCTTCACCATCTTAATGAAGAATGTGGCGAGGTGGCTCCATCTTTCCAACATCAGGATCTCGCTCTATCTGGACGACTGGCTCATACGAGCCTCTTCGCAGACCCGGTGCCTGAAGGACCTGCATACGACTCTGTCTTTAGCTGCGTCCCTGGGACTTCTGGTGAACTTCGAAAAGTCACATCTGACCCCAACACAGTCCATCGTGTATCTTGGGATTCAGATGGATTCAGTGGCTTTTCGGGCTTTTCCGTCCCAGGAACGTCAGCAACAAGGCATAGAAAAAGTGTCAGCCTTTCTAGGGAAGGATTCATGCTCGGTGAGGGAATGGATGAGTCTGCTGGGGACCATTTCCTCGCTGGAGAAGTTTGTTTCCCTGGGAGGCTACACCTCGACCTCTCAGTTCTTCCCTGTCGGACAGTTGGACAGAGAAGGACAACCTCGAAATGACTTTGATCATCTCAGAAGAGGTAAAGAGCCATCTAAGATGGTGGCTTGATCCGTTGAAGCTGTCAGAGGGCATGTCCCTCAAGCTTCGGAACCCCGACCTAGTGTTGTTCTCCGACGCGTCATCCACGGGGTGGGGAGCAACACTAGGGGGGGAAGAAGTGTCAGGCACCTGGAGAGGGGAACAGGTAGCCTGGCATATCAACTTCAAAGAGCTGGCAGCGGTTCAGTTAGCGCTCCGGTTCTTCCAAGACAAAGTCTCCCGTCGCGTAGTCCAAGTCAACTCGGACAACACCACAGCCCTGGCATACTTGAAGAAACAAGGAGGGACGCACTCTCGCTCCCTGTTCGCTCTAGCGAAAGAGATTCTGCTTTGGCGAAGGAGAGAGAAATCACGATCTTGACAAGGTTCATTGCTGGAGTCGAAGAACGTCCGTGCGGATCTACTCAGTCGACAAGGACAGTTGTGCTGCCGACAGAGTGGACCCTCCATCAGAACGTATGCCAGGAGCTGTGGGGTCTTTGGGGATGTCCCTTGGTGGACGTTTTTGCAACCTCAAGAACGACGAGACTTCCTCTTTACTGCTCCCCGGTTCTCGATCCGGGAGCAGTAGCAGTAGACGCCCTTTTATGGAATTGGACGGGTCTAGATCTCTACGCATTTCCCCCCTTCAAGATCCTGGGGGAAGTGATGAGAAAGTTTGCAGCTTCGGAAGGGACGAGGTTAACGTTAATCGCCCCCTTTTGGCCCGCAGCGGACTGGTTCACAAGAGGTGATGTCATTCTGGTTAGATTTTCCGAGATCTCTTCCGTTAAGGAGAGATCTACTCAAACAGCCCCACTTCGAGAGGTACCACAAAAACCTCTCCGGCTCTGAGTCTGACTGCGTTAGGGACTATCCAGAAGCTGGCCAGAGCGAGAGGTTTTTCGAGACAGGTGGCTAAAGCTATCGCCACCGCGAGGAGACCATCATCAATCGCGGTTTACCAATCGAAGTGGCAGCTTTTAGGAGCTGGTGTAAGAAGAAAGGAGTTTCCTATACCCACGACCTCTGTGAGCCAGATCGCCGACTTCCTACTTTTTCTCAGACGAGATTTGAAGCTTGCAGTGTCGACCATTAAGGGCTACAGAAGTGTTTTATCTGTGGTTTTTCGTCATAGAGGTCTAGACCTAGCCAATAACAAAGATCTCCATGATCTTTTGAGATCATTTGAGACCACCAAGGTACCTCTTCCTAAGTTGCCTTCTTGGAACTTAGACGTGGTCCTAAAGTTTTTAATGTCAAGTTGCTTTGAACCTCTTCACACTGCGTCTTTGCGAGACTTGACGAAGAAGACTGTATTCCTAACTGCTCTGGCGACGGCGAAGAGAGTTAGCGAGATACAAGCTACTGTATTAGTAAGCACGTCGGCTTCAAAGGGCATAATGCGGTCTGCTCTTTGGCAATGACGTTTCTGGCTAAGAATGAGAACCCCTCCAACCCTTGGCCTAAGGAGTTTGAGATCAAGGGTATGGCGGAGATCATTGGTCAAGAGACAGAAAGAGTCCTGTGTCCTGTCAGGGCTCTAAGAGAATACCTTCAAAGAACAAGGAATTGTAGAGGTTTCTGCGGAGAACTTATGGTGTTCGGTTAAGAGACCAGATATGCCCATGTCCAAGAATGCACTGGCATTCTTTTTAAGGAACACCATAAAGGAGGCGCACTCTTCTTGCAACGACAATGATTTTGGACTGTTGAGAGTGAACGCTCACGAAGTGAGGGCTATTTTGACCTCGATAGCATTCCAGAAAAATATGGCCCTCAAAGATATTTTGAGTGCCACGTTTTGGAGGAGTAACTCGGTGTTCGCCTCGCACTACCTACGGGAGGTGAGAATGACGTACGAAAATTGTTACTCTCTTGGGCCATATGTCGCCGCAGACACTATTTTGGGGGCAGGAGGTAGCACTCATCCTTTCCCATAGAAAAGGTTAGGTGAGTTTTTTAATTTTGTTATGTTTATGGTTGTAGGGTCGGCCGCCGAATGCGGACTTCCCTTCTATTAGCCTTTTTATGTGGGAGTATGTGTTAGGCTAACCTAGGTGGTGGTTTTGCCTCGTTGCCCTCGGAAGTATGGTCATGGTCTAGTCACATTGTGACTAGATCATCTAGAGCGCACCAACTACACAGGTCACTACCTTGTTGGTAACTCTAGTGAAGCAGATGCAGGCTTGGGTGACAGTAATCACGAAGTCAGCTATGCTAACAGGTAAGGAACCAAGATGTCAATCATCTACATGTATATGTTTCCTAAAATCCTTTTCTGTCTCTCCCACCGCCAAAGGTGGGATTCAGCTATATATATATCTGACAGGTAAGTTTCATGAACAAAATGATATTGTTAAGATACAATAAAGTTTGTTCATACTTACCTGGCAGATATATATATTTTAATTACCCACCCACCTCCCCTCAGGAGACAGTGGAGATAGAAATCTGATAGAAAATGGGAATGGTTCCTGATACCCGCCTCCCAGCGGCGGGAATGGGTACTAACCACCCTACTCCCACTACGTGTGTCGTAAGTTTTTAGAAATTCTGTCGGACTTCAGAGAATACAGCTATATATATATCTGCCAGGTAAGTATGAACAAACTTTATTGTATCTTAACAATATCATTTTAGACTTAAATGAATGAAAAGTGCTAGCAAAAACAAAAAAATTTGTTGTCATAAACAATTCACTAATCTGTTGTCTGTTCGGAGATGGTTATCAGCAGCCAGATGTACGACAAGGCTGGAAACTTTTTCCCGCCACGACTTTGCTGTCAACAAACTCTCAACGTAATTCAAGTGCAATTTGTGGTGAATTAAGACCAAAATGTGTATAATTACAATCAGTAAGTACTGTGGAGTTTCAGATGTGATGGCAGTAAGGATAAAACTACCAATTACAAGGTAAAAATGAATTTCAGTTCAAACCATGACCCTGGGAATAGGAAGTTGTTTTATTTTGCTGATTACAACTGCAATCTTGAGTAAGATCGATGAACGTTACATATATACGCTAATATTGTTCAAATGAGCGCTGGGAAGGTTGGGAAGGACGTTGGATCAATGCCGGTTACAAAAGGGACTGGAAGCGGACGATGCCATATTGGATTTCAAAACTGCCTTGGAAACGTATTTGTTTATACGCGAACAAACCTTCGGTCTTAACAATAGCATCATTTCTAGCACCTAGCTGGATCCGGTTAAAAAACAGATGAAAGCAAGGAATCTTGTGATATCTGGCAAAGCATGCATAGATCGGGTGAAGGATGGTTGAAGACCATTCACCTATGATCGCGCATCAGTCTTTCTTTTGACTGCTGGGCAAGACTCGTGTTAACCTCTCTTGGCCTTTTTCCGGTTCATTGCCCGTTTTGCTTCTGTTTAGTGTGTGTGTGTGTGTTAGGCTGGTATTATGGCTTCTTCTGCTCCTTCTTGCCATCAGCATATGTGCCCCGGAATTCCAGGTTTTCCGTGTTCTCGTTTTCTGGCTTCAGCAGCGACCGACCCTCACTTCATGTGCAGTAGGTGTCGTTCTAATTTTTGTACTACTATTATGAATCCTTGCACAGAATGCTGGGCATGGCCTACAGAACAGTAGAGGACATTTTATGGCAAGAGAGAACATCAGAGGGTTTCGACTCTTCCTACTTGGGAGGGTTTTGCACCTCTTCCCGATGTTTCGTCTCCTGCAGTAGTCAACCCTCATAGTAGAGTTGTCCTTGTGTCTCCTTCCTTTTCTTCCATTGATTTGTCGATGGAAGTATCGGGAGGCCGCCAGGCTGATGTTTGTAATGTAGCCCCTTCTTCCTCGTGAGCTTATTTGATTCCCGAGAAGGGTGAGACTTTTTCTTCAATCTCTTCTGTTCCAGAGTTGGAGGCATCCAAAATGGCGGCAATATGGAAGACGCTCAGGCTTGGGGGTCCCCCATCCTTGGAGGGGTTGCTAGCTCATTTTGTGGAGGCTTGCACCCCCCCCCCCCCCCCCCCCCCCCCCCCCCCCCCCCCCCCCACCCCCCCCCCCCCCCCCCCCCCCCCCCCGGTCTGGCCAGGCCATCCCCCCTCTTCCCAGCCTCATCTTCATGGGTAGCAGCAGTTGGCCATCTTGTATTGCTCCGCCAGTGTCTGCTGCCACTTCAAGTCAGAGTGACGCTGTGGCGTCAGCCCCGTTGATGACATCACGGGCTCTGTCTTTGTGTATTCCTCCACCAGTGGCGTCTCTTTCCCCCTCGCACCGAGGGGAAGCCGTGACGTCACCACCACTTGTGACGTCACTCCCATCTATGACGTCTCTCCCAGTCGTCTCCTCTGATTTGCCTTTCTCAGCCATGACGTCATCACTGCCGCCCAGTTTGTTACGTTTCCCTTCCTTGTCATCGGAGCCTTCTCTGGCACATCAGTCTGAAGTCATATGCCAGGCAGTGCTTCAGAGGTTGGACTCTGTATTGGATGTGAAGTTGGCTGCCTTATCGGTTGGGAGGACTGGTAGGAAACGTGTTGCTTTGTCTCCGCCTCCTGAGAAGAGTGCGCATAAGAAACCAGTGCTGTCTTCCTCTCCCTCTTCCCCCTCTACACCCCATCGGCGTATCAAGCGTTGGAAGGCTAAGGACTTTGCTCTTCCTTCACCTTCGAGGGAGGAACAACGCGGATGTGTTCCCGAGAGTGCTGTTGTTTTGGGCAGTGTTAGTAGTGTGCAATCTGCAGGAGATGCCTCGTCCTCTGCTTCGGATCTCGGACGTGTTACTCCCCCACCCCCTCACCCCCCCATCCATGCACATTGCGAGCGTTTTGCAACCTTTCCTGCCCATGCAGATGATGTTAGTGCTCCTTCTTCTCCAAGGCCTATTCGTCGCCGTAAGGATCTCAGGGTGCCTGTCAAGAGGTCGAAGGTAGTGAGCGCAGAGTTGGTGCAGCAGGAATGTTTGCCTGCCTCTCTCACAGGTGCTTCCAAGAGTTCGACTCTAAGGGATTCTCCTTCGATCTCGAGTGTTCGAGTTTCCCCCCCATCTCACGTCTGCCACGCCCGTGACCATTTATGGACATGTGGAGTCATCTGTGGAGGTAAGTGATGTTCCTAGTGTTAAAGTGGGTTCATCTCGGAAGTCAACGCATGGACCCAGCCCAGACAGGGTAGTTGGGGTTTCGGGCTGTTTGGCTGCTAACCCTTCCATTAATTTTGGTTGGGAAGGTGCCTTAGAGGAGCGTACACATCCTTCTTGTCCTCGGTCTCCGTTGTTGGAGCAGGAGTTGGGAGACACGCAAGAGTTTGTCTTCCTTTTCGGAAGTTGTTGATCTCATTCGTGGGTTTAACAATTTGGAAAAGTGACTCGGAAAGTAGGACTCAGGTCGGCGTCTTACACTCCTTCTTGCTTGGAAGGCTTAGTGGGAGCTACTCAGAACCCCAAATCATCTCTTCAGCTTCCTTTGTCGGGGCACGTTCAGTCGGTCTTGCAGAAGGTTAACGCCTCTGTTTTGGACCGGGATGGTTCGCTTCGCTCTAGGGGCTCAACCAAACTATTACCCCACCTCTCACGAGACATAGGAAGTACTATGTTACGAACTCTGCATTTTTGTTGTCACGCCATCTTAACCCAGACGTCATTCGCCTGAAGCCGGAATTAACTTTGGAGCAGGTGAGGTCGGCAGCTCTGTCCTTGTCTCCGCAAGATGCCTCAGCATTGGAATCTACAGCGGCCTCCATGTTGCAGATGGCTTCTTGGCTGGATCTCTGGTCTGTGGTTATTGCCAAGATAGCTTCCGACAGGTCCCGGAAGGGTTGGTGAGTGCTTCCTCGCTTGCCAGTCTGTTGCAGTCCAGGGGCAAGGCGTTTTCATATTTGGCTCTCCTCAGTGCTAATTTATGGGCTAATCTTCTTCTGTAGAAGGGATGCAGCTTTGTCTAGGATGGAGAGATCACTCAACACAGAGTCCTTGCTTGCATTGAGGAACGGAGATCTGTTGGAGTCCCAGTTTTTGTTTCCTCGGACAGAACTCAAGCATGCGATAGGCCGGCGCCGGGCTGACACCAAAGACAGACTGGTGCACCAGGCCGTGTCTAAGTCAGAATCTCGTCGTCGGAGATGTCCGGCTCCTCCTCCTCCCCCTGTCCAGCAGCAGTCAAGGGGATCATCGCCTGGTAGGCTGTTGAGGACCAATTTTAAACCAGTCTCTGCAATGGAGAGAATTCTGGTCTCCGGTGGAGGTCTCTCCCCTGTTAATGGTTCCGCTGTCTCTGGAAGTAAGAGAAGACCTTTGTTGTTGGTTGGACAACCAGAATCTGTTGAAGGGTGTCCCTCTGCGTTCTCTTCCACCGGACTTCCTTCTGTTCTCGAACGCCTCCCTTGCAAGTTGGGGCACTCATTTAGGCGGCCTCGTCGCTTCAGGCGTTTGGAGTTTGGAGGACAAGCAGCAACATAACATCTTGGAGTTGAAGGCGGCTTTCCTGGGTCTGAAGGAGTTTCAGGGGAAGGTAGAGGGTCATTCTATCGTTCTCATGCCGGACAACACCAAGGTGGTAGCCTACGTTAACAAACAGGAGGCCTAGTTTTCTCAGCAATTTCTCATGCCTTGACCGTCGAGCTTCACCACCAGTGGGCAATCAGCAATTTGGTAGAGCTCTCAGCCAGGTATATCCCAGGGAAGCGGAACGTGGTCGCAGACAAACTCAGTCGCCGGGATCAGATCTTAGGCACAGAGTGGTCCCTTCATCAAGAGGTGGAAGACAAGCTTTTCCAGATTTGGGGGAGACCCATGCTAGACCTTTTTGTGACACGCTTCAACAGGAAGCTAGAGGTGTTCTGTTCAGTGGTTCCAGATCCTTAGCATTGGCAGAGGACGCATTCCAACATCCCTGGGACAACCTGGAGGTATATGCCTCCCCTCCATTTTGTTTGATCCGTCAGGTTCTGAACAGGCTGATGAGTTCACAGGGTCTCAGGATGACTTTGGTAGCCCTTCTGTGGCCTCGGGAGGAATGGTTTCCAGATCTGCTGTTGTCAGAGGTTCCGAGGGAGATTCCCCCTTGGCGACATCTCCTGTGTCAGCCGCATGGCAGAAAGGTTCCACCAGTCAGTAGAATCCCTGTCTCTTCATGGTTGGAGGCTATCAAGTATCGCCTCCAAGCAGAGGCTTTTCTCAGAGAACAGGTGGGCACATGTCCAGCAGTCTTAGAAAGTCAACCTCCGCAGTTTACCAAGGCAAATGGGTGATCTACTGTGATTGGTGTCGTAAACGCGTTTTCTCCACTCGCAACCTCTATTCTGTGAATAGCAGACTTTTTAACCTTCCTCAGAGATGAGAAACATTTGTCTGTTTCTGCCATTAGAGGCTACAGGGCGGCCTTGAGTTTGGTGTTACGCCTTAAGGGTATCAACATCTCTCCCTGGGAACTTAACCTGCTAGTTAAGGGGTTTGAGTAGTCGCGTTCTAAAGAGCTCAAGCCTCCGACGTGGAATGTTTCCTTGGTTCTTAAGAGCTTCACCAAGAATCGATATGAGCCCTTGCGTCGCTCATGTGACAGGAACTTGACGCTCAAGACAGTTTTCCTTCTGGCTTTGGCATCTTCCAAGAGGGGTAGGAGAGCACAGTCTGAGCTATGAGGTGAAGCACACCAGGGTTTGGTGGTCGAATTTGTTCCGGAATTTGTGGCCAAGACCCAAAATCCCTCTGTGCATGATGACAGGTTCATTGTTCCGATAGCGTAATAAAAACCCTCGGTCCTTTAACAATAGGAAAGTAGCTAGCGGCAGCTGGAACGGTCGTAAGCTTCGAACAAGGGGAGAACGGTAGTTAACTGCTTGTCCGATCGTCGCGCGCCGCGCGACTGGGAGGTAAACAAATCACTTTTGCTTTCGGCCGCGGGTGTGAAGGACGTGTTCGTCATCGCTCTCTGCCCGTTCTTCATCGTCGTATGCTTTGTTTATATTGTGTTTTCTACTAATGGTTTGTTTGACTTGAAAATGAAACTGTAAGTACACTGTTTTCATTTTCATTACTTAATTATGAACCCTTGAATTATGTCTCGGTGCCGAGGACGGGCACGGGCTCGCGCCGAGTCATGTATTTGGAGGGCGAATGGGTGTAATTGAAAAATGTAAGTACTTTTTTCATTATATTTTTGCCCTGTGCGTTCGTTACCGAGAGTGTGATTGCGCTCGGCACGAACTTTTAAGTTTGTATAATAATGCAATGAAAGTGGATTCGCAATTGCAATATTCTTTTCATTTTCATTTATTGATTGCATGAATTTAATCTGGATCAATTTTCGTTCTTACCCGGGAATTGATCCTTACGATTTTTATGTGAAATGAAATCGCAAGTGCAGTATTCTGTTTCATTTTCATATATATTTATGATAGCATCATATTATTGGATCAAGTTTCCGTTCTTACCCGGGAATTGATCTTTTCTCCTTTAAGTTCTATGAAGTGAATCGCTAAGGGCAGTATTCTGTTTCATTTCATAATTACTTTGCACTGCTGTGCGGGGGTGGGGGAAGCGAAGGTCTGCCAGGAAGTCGTCGGAAAGCTCCCGCGACTCCCTTGGTAGCCGATTCTTCGTCTTCCTTCCTGCCCCCAGCCCCTCAGCTTCTTCATTGTATTTTGTATTTGGTTTGGGGTCTTCCTTGCGTTCGGTGGGGCATGTCTTCCCCCCGTGCGTGAGGGAACCCCTCTTACTAATCTATCTTGTTACGCAGGTGCTACATCCGTGGGAGACGACCTTGGATGTAGATGTAGATCCTCACGAGTTGTACTCGTTGTCGGGGGCGAGAGTGCTCCCGCAACGAGCCCTGTGTAACGTGTATGCATTCGTCAGAGGCGCAGTGGGTGCTGTACGAGGACACAAGAAGTCATCGGAAAGTCCAGTGACTCCTTTGGTAACGGACGTCCAGTTGTACTCGGGGTCTTCCGTCCGCTCTGGGTGGGGTTCCCTCCCCCAGGCGCGAGGAAGCCCCTCTAACTAACCCGACTGTTGCTTCCGCAGGTTGCCATCAGCGAGGACGACCTGGAACAGGTGTGGGAGTCGCTGGGACTGCAGGGGTTGATTCAGCGGTTGGCGGGGTCGGCAGTGGTCACTCATGATACGGTAACCACTACACAACCACAATATCGACACCAGCATATGAGATGTCACCGCACCTGGTGTACACACCACATGTCATGTCGTAACACCCACGGCTGCAATCCAGAACCAATTCCTGCCGTGCCAATCAGGACGGTGCCACCGCCACCTGGGTTCTTTGTATTGCCGACCCCGGACTGCCGCTGCCCAAAGAGTAACCCCCCTGGACCTGCCGCCAGTGCCGAGGATGACCGGTAGCGGACCGACAGGACGCCTGTCTCTCCTGGTGGTACCTGCCGTGCCTGCCGTACCTGTTGCTGTCCCAGCCGCTCTTTCCCTTTCAGATCAGGTGCCTGCTGCTCATTCACTTTCAGATGTTCCTGCTGTTCCTGGACCTGTTCCTGTTGTTCCTGCTGTTGGTGATGCTGTCACAGTCTCAGGTCTTTCCGGACAGGTGCAGTCGGGCCCTGTTGCTTCGGCAACTGCCCCGGCTCCCTCCTGGATGGAAGACCTGACGCCTGTCCTGCGGAGCCTGGCGAAGAAGAAGAAGAAGAGGAAGAAGGTGTCGTCGTCGTCTTCGTCGTCTTCTTCGTCGTCCGCTGCCTCTCCTTCCCCTTCGACTTCTAAGGCCAAACAGCCAAGAAGAAGAAGAAGGTTGCCTCCTTCCCCCCTAAGAAGACTCCTTCGGGATCTTCTAAGGGCCCGGCTCGCTCAGGCGAGCTGGGGAGCTCTTCTGCTGGTCCTCCTGTTCCTTCGGGAACGGGGCCCGTCGCTTCTTCTGCAAAGAAGAAGTCGACGGGGACCAGAGGGCACCAGCCTCGGCTGGTGCGTCCTCACCTGGTGCTAGCGGGTCTGCCGCTAAACCAGGTTCCGTCTCGGCCGCTTCTCGTTCGCGAAGAAGCACCGAGTGGACGCTCTTCCAAGAAGACCGTCCAGCCAAAGTTTTGACGCCCGAGCTCGCTCGCCGTCAAGACAGCGGCGCGGAGCAGAAGACTGGCGAGAGTCGTGCACACAACTCTCGCCAGGCCAGTGGACGCTCTCGCAGCGATCAACTGGCTGCTCGGGCTAACGTGACGCCGAGAGGACGCTGGCCGGTCTCGACGCGATACAGAGCCTAGCAGGTCACCCGTCCGCCGCTCCCGATGGGACCGGGCGGAGACGGTGACCAGCGGTAGCTCGCCTGACGCTAGAGATCGGTCTCGACGTTCTCAGCCGAGCCAATCGCCCCAGGCGAGCGGTAAGGCTAGGCCTGCTGCTCGACCGTCACCGCCGCGGGTTGACGATCAGCAGCAGCCCTCCAGCACGCTGGTCCTGCCAGCGAGCGAGAGGGGAGCGTCAGGTCTGCCTCTCCCATAACGGGTTGAGGCGAGGAAGGGGTCCCCGCGGCCGTCGGTACCAGCCACGGCTGGTACCAGCGGCTCGACGCGCCGAGAGGACGCCTCGCCGGTTCTCACCGTGGACAGCGAGCCTAGCAGGTCACCTGACGCCGCTCCCATCGGGACCGGGCGGAGACGGTAACCAGCAACAGCTCGCCTGACGCTAGAGATCAGCGTCGACGTTCTCAGCCAAGAATCCTCTCGCCTCAGGCGAGCGGCAAGGCTAGGCATGCTGCTCGATCGCCACGCGGGTTGACGATCAGCAGCAGCCCTCCAAGCACGCTGGTCCTGCCAGCGAGCTAGGGGGGGGGGGAGCGTCAGGTCTGCCTCTCCTGTACCTTCAACCTCCTCGGGCTACGCCGGGAGGAGCGAGGTACCTATGAGTGATCGCGAGAGGTGCGCCGCTCGCGACCCCGCTATGACGCCGTATGGACCAGGCACGGTTCTAGGACCGACCAGGACATACGCGCAATTAGCTGGAGGCGACCGTCAGGGGTCTGCCGCTCTTCCTCCTTCTGAAGGAGGAGTATCTAGGGATCTATTCTTGTTGGAGGGACTGGACGGTCCTACTCCGCAAGACGCGGTTACTCCCGAGATACAGAGGAATTTGCAGAAGTCATTAAGCTGATTCGTCAGCATAATGACCCTGCGGAAGGATTGCCGCTCCCACCAGCAGAGCCCAACGTCTCTGCTCGAGTCGTTTTGGGGCCGAGAGGGAACCCAAACCGACGGTGGGTCTGCCGCGATCGGAGCTTGCCGATTCTGTCTCGAACCAGTGTCTCTCGTCTCCGGACAAGAAGGCTCTCTCAGTTCTGGCCGGGTCGATCAAGCTACTTCCACCTCCTCTACTGCGACAGCGGCTGTTTTCTACGTGTCTTCGGACACCGTATTTAAATACTCCTTCGGTCCTCCTGAGAGGTTTCGACCTCGACGAGGACTGGAATGAGTCGGAGACGGTTCGGCTCTCTCCTGTCAGGTGTCGATCAGCCCCACCCCCAGACGACGTTCACAGTGGCGGCAGACCCTTACCTACAGTGAGAGTTCGTAACCCTCCGCGGGAAAACGTTTTCTCCTGACGATACGTTTTCCCAGACTCTGAGAGGCCATCGCCGCAAGGCGATGGCTGCTCCTACTCTTCTCCAACTGCTAGTTCCACTGGGAAGGCGAGCGAGTATCCAATTCCTTCCCCATTCCCTCCCTCTCTCCTTACGGCTACGAGGGAAAGGGGAAGGATCCTACAGAGATTTCTTTGTAGGATCCCACGTTCGGGACTGCGCTACCGGGGGGACCTTCGGGTCCTACCTGACGTAAGCCCCGGTCGTTGAGGAGGAATCCTGCTCCATTCTCGATTTCTACGGGAATCGAGAGGACCACCAGCCGATATCGTTTGACGAATTCGGTGGGGGTTTCGCAGACTGCTTAGAATTCTACGGAATTTCTAGCGCATTCAGAGTGTTCGAGTTTTTTACGATCTTCAAACACTTACGCGAGACCACGGTCCAAAGTGAGCGAGACGAGAATCCCCGATATGTTACACGATAATCGGGAACCTCGCCTATGCTCAAATTCCTGGAATTTCTAGCATTGTGAAGAAGACTGCTGCTGAAAGAAACCATCTCACAGTAGGCGACCAACCTGGAATAGAGGAGATCGGACGGGAATATCCAGTTTGGCTTGAACTATCGTCTTAGTATTCTGTTCACCATTGAAGCTTTCCTTCGAGGAAGACTTCTCCTTCACTCTCTTTAATAGAGAACGAAGGTGGTCGATCTCCAATCCTTATTTTGTTTTCTTGAAGGAAAGAATTTAGGATGGAGATCGTTGTTCAGAATCCTACAAATATACTACGTATATTAACCTCGCGACATGATTCTGCTAAGCAGTTGAATTGTCCGAGGGGTAGGCGCATATCCTAGTTATTCTACGAATTGCGACTTAGACGAGAAGTATTCTAATTGAACTGCAACTCGGGGTTGCCTGCAACCTCCCAGGAGTTTTCAGTTTCAATTTTTATATACTTATGGTTTTGTCACGACAACACCATTTCAACTTTTATATTTACCGAAATTCGTTTCGCCTAAATATAATTGCCCGAGCATATCTTTTATGCTCGGTAGTTCTAGCCGAACGCATTCCTTCGTGGAATAATGGATTACCTTGGCAACTCAGGATGACGACCGTCAGCAGGCTCAACCACTGCGTATTGAACTGCCTCATAGCAGCTCAGTATCAGCTGGGCCTCCGAGATTCACGGTCATGTATGTCTCTCTCTCCCTGCTTGATTGACTACCGAACCGTATCTCTGCCTAACAATCATGGACTTAGGTCTCTGATTAACGGGGATTCTCGCAATAATGAAGGACCATCTACTGCGGTGACGCTAGATTCCATCGCCTTCGACATTGCGAGAATTTTCAACAGAGATATCTCTTGGACTCTTTCATCTTTCTGTTTACCGCACGGTTAAACAGAAGTCTGTACCAAGTCTCCCGCTGCATCGCACTGCGATAATGCGAATGATTTTGCAGACATCTGAGTTTGTCTTCAAAATATCTCGTATTCGTAGGTGTACAATTGTTCATTGTTCAACCCGAATTACAAGATGTGTCAGAAGACATCGCCTACTCTCCGACCTGACAGCTCTACCTCCAAATGTTCAGCCCATGAGAAGCAGTTCTTCAGGCGGCTTTCACCTGTGTTTTCATTACCGAAGAACGCCCCCCCGCTTTCATTGCAACTACGACTTCTCACCGGACAGCAATGAAATAGCGGTTAGCGTTTTCAGTCATTTGTAAGCACAGGTTATGAATCTTGAGATCCTTCTCTCGATTCATATGTGAAGACGTAGGTTGCATTCAATATCTACCTTCGTCTTCAATGATACATAGTGTTGTTTCTCCTTAGCTGAGATTCAACAAACATGAGATGTTTTACCTTCAGGGACCTCGGTCTCTAGAAGGTAATTGACTTTCGCCTGTTGGGTACATGCCTTAAGAGAATCATCACCTCGCTGTCCGGCATTGGTGACAAACAAATACATCATTTGTTTGTCTCGTCGGCATAACCCCTTTAAAAGGCGAATGGTCACGTGACTTACTCGGATGCTTTGACAACTTGCCTCCTACCGAACGCAGTCAGTCGGCAGCTGTCAGAGCGCCCGAGTCAGTTACGATTTACGCTGTTGACTTAGTTCGGTTGTTACACAGCAACCATTACTTCGTTTTAATAGCTTGTCACAGTACCCATACCATTGACACCCACCATGGAGTGTCGGTGTCCTATCCACTACCGAGAACTTCGCTGCATGGGGATAGGAGGATGCGAGAGACTTCGTTGCTAACGGACAGACCAGTATGGGTACTGGACATCACCGAAGTAGTAGAAGAGGGATAGGTCATGCGACTATTTCCTTCTTTTCCTCTGAGGAACTGCATGACTTCTCCTGCGAAGTCAGGCACCCAGGGGATGGGGATCCGTGACGCTCGATTTCGTACCGAATTTCGTAGCGAAGACTCAAACCCTTCGGTCCCTGACGATTGGTTCGAGTCGTTCACAATCCCCTCCCTAATGGACTTCACCGCCTTCGATGCGAAGGAGATGCTGCCTTGTCCACAAGAACTTCTCCTTGGCGCAGGTACTGAAGGCAGGGGTCTGGTCCAACCAGACCACATGCCCTTCCTTCTACCTTCGGGATATTGCCCACAGGTCCTTGGATCTTTTTCCTTGGGACCCGTGTGTGGCTGCTCAACACGTTGTGTAGCGAACCAGACCCTCGCAGGCTGAACAGCATCGAGTCCTGGTGTGACCGTAAGAATGGATGGTGAATGAGAGTGTGACTGGCTCCTCTTCCCATCTTTTTCTTCCCCTCTACCTGTGGTTAGAGGGACACGGTCGTCACCCTGCTGGATAAGGACAGATGCAGGTGAGCTACTCAACAGAGCCCCATCCTATCCCTTTCACTAGGGATAGGAGCGTATATCCACCACTTCCTCCAACAAGGGGGAGGAAGTGGATGCCAGCTTGAGACAACCCATACTTTATGTTGCCTCTTGCAAACAGGAACAAGTTCTTGATTGCTGGTACGAAGAGATACGCTTGCCTCCTCTCTTAGTACTCGGGCCCAGACGTCTGACCATTGATCCTGCGGTGCACACCCCGATCAATCGGACAGAGGCTTGGATCCCTCCCTCGCTCTTACGACCAGGGAGGCATTCCAGGGATGGACGAACACCAGTCTGTTCATCAAAAGACTCAGATTCCTCCACCAAGAAGTGAGTCTTCCTATTGTTAAAGGACCCGAGGGTTTGTATTACGTATCGGAACAAATGACAATTTGTCGAAAATTGCATTTTTCCTAACTATACAAACCTGAGGTCCTTTAACATAAAGTCCCTCCTCATGCCACCCTCACTCTGCGTATTTTGCATGGGCCAAAAGCAAAAGTGATTTGTTTACCTCCCAGTCGCGCGGCGCGCGACGATCGGACAAGCAGTTAACTACCGTTCTCCCTTGTTCGAAGCTTACGACCGTTCCAGCTGCCGCTAGCTACTTCCTATTGTTAAAGGACCTCAGGTTTGTATAGTTAGGAAAAATGCAATTTTCGACAAATTGTCATTTTCGTTTTCCATTCCATTGCTGATTGACTTTATGGGTGGTGATGCTCAAGAGCTTTTGTTGTGCCCTGTCCAGGCCCTGTATTGCTATCTTGAAAGGACTCGGCACCTTAGACCAGGCTGCCGCAGACTTTTTGTTAGCACAGGCCGTACAAAGAAAGAGGTGTCTAAGAATACTATCTCTTTTTGGATACGGGAAGCCATCAGACAGGCATACATGTCTCTTGATGATTCTACCACCAGGTCTGTGGAGGCTAGAGCGCATGACGTTAGAGGTATTGGTCCCTCTCTGGCTTTCAAAAAGAACTTGGCTGTACATAGAGTGCTGAGCGCTGGTACTTGGTTGCACCAGGCCACGTTCACCTCCTTCTATCTCAAGGATGTTGCCCACAGATCTGCGGACACGTTTTCCCTGGGTCCTGTGGTGGCTGCCCAACAGGTTGTGTAACTCATGGTCGCCCTTAACAGGGCACCTTTGTATCTTACCTAAGATGATTATGTGGATGAGAGGATGAGTGAGTTGGCTGGTCTCCTTCTTTCTCTCGTACCTTTCCTTCTTCCTTTGGGCAGTTTAAGGAATAGACACGTCATTCGCTGGACTGGTCTGATACAGGTGAGTAAGGTAGTCATACTGATAGTGTGGTCGTGCAATATACAAATATCTTACCCGCTATTTGGTAGCATATGCTCCACTCCTTGGCAAGGAGGGGTTGGGAGTATAAATACAAACCCTAGTGTCTTGGTTTGTTATTGGATGGTCAAAATTTTTCTTTGGTTCCCTATACAATGGTTATCCCATATATCATTTTACATCACTCAGGGTCTGAGTCGTTAGATATCAATTTATCTAGCTTCTCAACGGGCTTCAGTCCCTCTCCAAAAACCATTCCTTTTGAGAGCTGGACTGGTGGGTAGACCCCCTGCCGGTCTAGGCTGTCTTGTGCCTCCCTCCAAGTATTAGTCTATCCTATTGTTAAGACCGAAGGTTTGTTCGCGTATGAACAAATGACAAATTTTCTAAGACAATTTGTATTTTTCATAGCTACTAACCAAAGGTCTTAACGTTATACTGCCCGCCTCTAGCCGCCCCTCTGTGTCTTACAACATCCTTAGTTTGTAAAACTTAGCTAAATGGAGTAGGATCATTTTCAGCTAAGTTTTGACATACAGTAATACGTACATTGCAAATTATATTCACGCTCTTAGCTACCCATCTCTGGTCTTTACATATGTCATATGTTACTATGAGATGTAGACCTTTATTGCCTTTTCCAATTAACTGCTAGTTTTCAGTACAGTGTGTGTTAAGTTTAGTATCAAAATGGTCTTTTCTATTAGTATTGCCTAACAATAACCAAACACAACATGAATTGTGGTAACTACAGGGGAATTAAACTACAGAGCATGGATTGAAAGTTTTTTGAGAGGATACTGGATGGGAGATTAAGAGAGATTGTAAAGGTAGGGAAACAGCAGTGTGGACTCATGAGAGGTTGAGGGATGGTGGATGCCATCTCTATAGTAAGACAGCTAAAGGAAAAGAGGCTAGAGGGAAACCAGGAGCTCTATTGTGCATTTATAGACCTGGAGAAAGTATACGATAGAATCCCTAGAGAAGTGATGTTTTGGTGTTTGAGGAAGAGAAAAGTCCTAGAAAAGTTGGCTAGGCTAGTCGAGATGATATATCAATGAACGAGCACAAAAGTAATACGTAATAGCAGTTAGGGAAACAAAAATTTGAAGTTGATGTTGGATTACACCATGGGTCAGCATTAAGCCCATTTTTGTTTGTGTTGGTCATGGTTGTGTTAAGTGAAGAGATCAGTAATGAAGAGCTGTGGGAGTTGTTGTACGATGATCTGGTGATTACTGCTGAAAATAGGAAAGACCTTCAGAGAAGGGTTGGAGAGTGGCAGGAGTCTTTAGAAATGGGTGACTTAAAGGTGAAGGTGAGTAAAAGAGAGGTTTTGGTGAGCAGTAGGGAAGATTGAGGCAGAATAGTAATGCAAGAATGAAGAACCTCGATTATAAAAGAGGTGGAAAAGTTTAAATATATACTTAGGATCGAGGATCTACTTTAAGCCAAGTTGGAGGATGTGAGGCTGAAGTTGGCAGTAGGATAAAAGCTGCATAGGGGAAGTGGAAGGAGGTAGCTGGAGTAGTATGTGATAAGAAAATGCCAATCAAGCTAAAAGTCAAGGTCAATAGCACAGTGATAAGACCAGAGTTAATGTATGGATGGGAAACATGGGCTCTACGAAGAAAAGAGGAAATAAAGCTTGAGAGAACAGATGGGAATGCTGAGGTGGATTATGGGAATATTGCTGCTTGAGAGATTGGAAAATGATGACTGGCTAGTTTTAGCAAGTTCCAGGGAGAACTTAGTTTGGGACAGGGGCCATTCTCTCCAATTTTGTTGAAGCCTCGGCACCATAGAAGTGCAATCTGTTCCCGCAGCCAGAGGACTCTTTACCTGGGTGTGGTAATAAATACAGCAGTGGCCCAGAGATGGTAGAATTAGGACAGTGGCTTGGTCATTCCTTGCTCAGGTTGAGCAGCCAGCTCTCCAGTGGCAGGTACTATTTGGTATCTTGTCATCCCTCGAGAAGCTGGTCCCTCATGAGTGTCTCCATATTTGCTCTCTGCAATAGAGACTAAAGGAATTCTGGTCCCCGGTGGGAGATTCCCCTCAGCAGCAGATACCTCTATCTAGAGAGGTAAGAAGAGACCTACGGTGGTGGTTGGATGACCAGAACCTTACGATGGCCTTACAGTGGCCTTATGGTGGGTGTCAATGTATACTCACCCCCTCTGGATCTGTTCCTTTTCTCAGATGCATCCACTGAAGGTTGGGGTGCTTATCTTGAAAAGCTCCTATTCTCAGGTGTCTAGAATGCAGAGGACAAGCTGCTTCACATCAACGTGTTGGAATTGAAAGCAGCTCTCCTGGGTCTAAGGGAGTTCCAAGAGAGGTGGAAGGTCACTCAGTCGTTCTGATGTCAGACAACACTGCTGAAGTGTCCTATGTGAACAAGTATGGGGGCTGGTGTCTCACCAGCTCCACTCATTGACAGTCGAGATGCGTCGCATGGGGGTTGATCGAACAACTTGGTGGAGCTCATGGCTACATTTACATTCCGCCCGGGCAAGAAGGAATGTAGCTGGCCCAAAAACAAACAAGTCGTTGGAGTCAAGTCCTGGGTACAGAGTGGTCCCTGCATCAGGACATAGCGGAAAGGCTGTTTCACCTGTGGGGAAGACCCACGTTAGACTTCTTCACCACCAGCTTCCAGTCTACTTCTTGGTGGTCCTGGATCCTTTCTCCTTGGTAGAGGACATTCTTCAGTACCCTTGGGACAATCTAGAGGTGTACACCTTCCCTCCTCTCTGCCTGATCTGTCGGGTCCTGAAGAGAGTAATGAGTTTCAGGAATCTCAGGATGACCTTAGTGGCTCCTCCGGTCCCTGCAGAGTCGAGAGGTTCCCAGACCTTCTGTCTCTTCTGTCAGCAGTTCTGAGAGAGATTCCCCCTTAGCACAACCTTCTTTGCCAACCTCTTGTGGAGAGGTTCCACCAGTCGGTAGAGTGCCTATCTCTTCACGGCTGGAGACTGTCAAGTATCTCCTCCCAGCAAAGGGGCTTTCTCGACAAGTCAGCAGTCATATGTTCGACTACCTCAGGAGGTCTTCATCAGCAGTTTACCAGGGCAAGTGGGCCATGTACTGTGATTGGTGTCATCAATGGGGTTTCTCTCCACTTGGAACTTCTGTTCAGCAAATAGCAGATTTTCTGATCTTTCTCAGAAGCAAGAAAGGTCTATCCATCTCTGCTGTCAAAGGCTACAGGGCTGCCATAGGGTTAGTTCTGGACATCTTTTCTTCCTGGGAGATCTCAATGTTGGTCTGGAGTTTTGAGCAGTTCTGTTCACCAACAGAACTCAAGCCTTAGACATGGGATCTTGCTGTGGTCCTGATTACCGTCACTCAGGCTCCATTTGAGTCACTGCTTTGATTGTCAGACAGTTTTCCTGTTGGCATTAGCTTTCTCAAAGAGAGTTGGAGAGCTTCGTCGCCTGAGTTATTATGTTAAACACACCAGGGGTGGGGCGTCAGTGGTCTTCGAATTTGTCCTGGAATGCTTGGCTAAGACTCAAAATCCCTTTGTACATGATGATGATAGATTTGCTTCATTTTCGATTCCCTCCCTGAATGAGTTTATGGACAGCGATCCACAGGAGTCATTGCTTTGTCCTGTCAGAGCTCTGCATTGCTATCTAAAAAGGGCTCATCACCTAAGGCCTAGGTGTTGTACACGTTTTGCTAGCACGGGCTGAACCAAGAAAGAAGTGTCATAGAATACTATTTCATTCTGGTTTCA
>NC_087202.1:106890512-106896284 GCF_015104395.2 Macrobrachium nipponense | reverse complement strand
GCAAATAAAGCAATGTACATAATCTACATATTTGGCACAACCTATTTAACTGACATGTTTCATAAACGGTAAACTGGGTACAGCATTTGACATACTGGGCATTTGCATAGTAACAGTAGTGTTAAAGAACAAATTCTAGTCTATGTTTGCCCTCTAAAGCGAACTCGTCAATCACATCCTCCGCATTTATTTCAATATCCCTATGCACATGGATAATAGCTGAGAGAGAAAGTCTATCAGCAGCCATAGTTGTTCTGAGATAAGTTTTCAATCTTCTCAGTGTCGAGAAAGATCGTTCTGCTGTTGCTGTTGTGATTGGCATTATTTGTCACTCCAATTCGGAGCAGCGTGTGTCTATTTGGGAACAACCTTTTATCAGTGTTTTTGGCGGGTTATTCACATTTTTTCCACAATTCCTGCCAAATCTCTTATTCAGTGAATACCTTATTTCTATCTGTGAACATAGCATACATATTTGAAAGAGACTCTAGTTCAGGTACTACTGTAGATGAGGAATTAGTCTTATTGGGAATTTAAATACCAAACTTTAACGCTACTGCGTTCTGTTGCTGGAATCGTCTCTCCAATTCTGCTATGAAAAGAAAGACTCTCTCTCTCTCTCTCTCTCTCTCTCTCTACGCGTCCGCTTCAAGAAAGATTCTCCCTCCTGTGTGTGTGCGCGTGCTGCAACCTACGAATTTTGTTTTGTTACTTCCACATTTATAGGCTGTTGTGTTCTTTCTTTCTCGTATTGTTAGTCCCTCTCAGCCCGTTGTTTCATCGATGATTTTTTTTATTATTTTATTTTACACTTGATTTCTGAAAATCTGTTCTCTATACTGCTAATTGCTGCAACAACAACAACAACAACAACTATTATTATTATTATTATTATTATTATTATTATTATTATTATTATTATTATTATAAGTGTTTATTTTTGCTGGCATTGATGTTTAATAATAATCCGCTCTTGAGGGCGCCACTCACAGCTAAAGGAGGGGCCGCCGGCCAGGTGCCCAAAATCCGTCACTGGTATATATATGTGTGTGTTTGTGTACATTATTCTATTCTCTGGAATTCAGTAGCGAGTGCTCATCGCATAGGTATGTTCACCAGTTCCAACTAGTTCCCGCTCTTTCCGCGTTTCCTCGTGCGTCCACGTTTGTCTGCGCGTGCGCCGATCCTTTGCACTTACCCTTCGGTAAAAATTGACGCTCGAAGGCGTGAAATTATTCATTGCGGCAGCAGAAGGACACGTGTGCATAAATGGAAAGAAAAGTTTCATCTTTGAAATAACTGCTGCGCTGTTTTACCCGTTAATACTATTTTATACTCGAAATGTAGAGTGCAAAAACATTACGTAGTCTGTGACAAATAACGGGAAATATTAACAACAACCAATAAACTAATACGTATATTCATAAACATCAATGCAAGCAAGGATTATGACCGATTACTGCGCGGAAACTTGGAAATGTAATTTCCTTTGGCCAGGAGAAGGAAAAGCATTTTATATTTTTATCCTTTATATTCTCTCGTAGTCCCACAATATAATCCCACCCTTTCTTTACACAGGAAAGTGTCGGTGGGCGCTTCTCAACATCCTTGTAATTATGTTGCGATCAATGTCACAAGGAGAACAGGAAGAGTGTATACACACACACACACACACACACACACACACACACACATATATATATATATATATAGATATATATATATATATATATATATATATAGATATATGTATGTAGGTATGCATATGTGTGTGTGTGTACAAAACACGCATACCCACACACACACACATATATGTGTGTTTTGCCACGATGGAAAAAAAAGAAAAAGCGATCTGGCTTTTTCATTTTTTTCCTTCGTGGCAAAAAACCTTTATTTATATATATATATATATATATATATATATATATATATATCCTACATCCATACATACATACATACCATATATTAATATATATATATATATATATATATATATATATATATATATATATAAATACATGCCACGAAGGAAAATAAACGACGGAGTATCCGCGAGACATCCTTTCGACGTTTAAACGTCCTTTACTAAGCAGAAACGTCGAAAGGTCTTGCGGATACTCCGTCGTTTATTTTCCTTCGTGGCATATATCTTTATTTTATGGATTTATCACGTTCCTAACTTTCGTGATTCAGTTATACACACACACACACACACACACACATATATATATATATATATATATATATATATATATATATATATATACATATCAAATATACATATATTCACCTATGCATCTTTTACCTTCAGAAACTTTTCTGGATGAAACCGAGAGAAGTGAATGAATAAAAGATAGGTCTAACCGGTCAAGCCTCGGGTTTGTTCAGCATGCGAGCAAGACCTGAGTAGAGGTCTTCTCTCTGCATATATGGCCAGAGGTTTTCAACTTGGGGGTCGCGAGGTCGTTCTTGAGCGAGGGTATGTTTTAATTTTTTCGACTTAACTGCTATGGCGAGACTCTGACAGCTCTTCTAGTTTCCGTCCTCACATGACAGGTCGTGACGAACAACATTGCTTGCGCTAGTGGACATTCTGCTACTTGTCACAGAAACAAAGGTTTACCTTTTGTCAGAATAATGTCCCAGAATGTTCAGGACAAGCAGTCAGTCACCCAACAATGTTCCAATGTTCAAAGGGAACGTGTGTAAACGGCAAATTAACAGTGAAAATCGTGTTTGCAGATAGACTTTGGACCCGTCAGAGTAAAAAGCCCCAGCAGATTTCGAAGCAGAAATGAATATAGCCAAAAAAACAAATCGTGTTTTCAGATAAACTTGTGACCCGTCAGAGGAAGAAATATCTAACAGATTTGGAGGGAAGAATAAATAAAAACGTGTAGATAGGTATCGAACCGGTCAGAGTTACTGTAAGTTCCTTTTGTACTGTCTTTGGTTGATGAAAATGTGGTGACCATACATATTATTAAATGAAAATTGTAAAGGAGTTCATCGGCCACATTAAGTTGCTTATACGGGGTAGCGGTATTCATGGACGTCCTCAGAAAGAAAAAAAATGGATGGGTGGGGAGGGGGGGTCAATGATATGAAAATCGCTGTGGGGGAGGGGTTTCAGTGGAGGCGGGGGGGGGATCCTCCCCTCTTTCGAAAAAAAAGTTTCCCTAATTGCTTAGAAGCAAAATGGTAGCTCAACTACATCATCTGTGGAGAATTTTCATGATTATTTTTTTTGGAAAAAATATTTAATCAACGTACGTGAATTACGGCGATTTTTTTTTTCGAGTTATATGTTTCACAAATCACAAGGGTGACAAGAGAGACAGAACACATATTAGATTTCCTGGAAAACGTATGATAATGGAACCCGAAGCCACGAGAAATCGCGATATTTAGTTACAGATACTACAACCTGCTCGGTAATTTTGGCGCGAAAGTTCTTGTGTTGTAAATCAGTTTTTGTTGTTTTTTTGCATTTCATATGTATTTTTGGGCGTTATTATCGTAAGCTATACTGCCCTAAATGTACCAGGTGTTTGGATGATCGGCATTGTGGGCATATATGCACTATTGTATGACAAAGATATGGCAGTCAAATATGAGTTTTTCTCTCTCTCATGGGTCTGAGTTGAGCCTAGTCGGTTTTCCGGTGACGGTGATAAATGTTGCATCGAATAATTTATTTATTTGTTTTGTATTTCCCGTGCATTTTTATTTTTATTTTCCAGAAGTTCTAAGGGGGCCCAAATGGCACCCCTTGCTGACGCCCATGGCGGTATGAAATCCTGGTGGTCTGGTATCTACAGCCATTGGTTATAATGATGGCCGAAACCCAACACGCTAAGACTTACACTTCCAACATTTGAAAATTCAATAAGAGATTTGGGTTAGGAAATTCAGAGAGAGAGAGAGAGGGGGGTGGGGGTGGGGGTGGGGGGGCGCATTGCTTTACAGCAATTGGTTGTGTTTTAAGGTAAAAGCAGAGATTTATGGGTTCTTAAACCTTCATATGCATATCGTATAGGGTACGCTTCCATGAAGCTCTCAGATAACGTTTTGTCTACAAAAACTATATTTTACACACTCACACTCATGCATGGGCACAAATAATAACACCGATAAAATATACACATCACACTCATTAAATGTATTATATATATATATAATAATTATATATATATTTAATATATATATATAATATTATATATATATATATATATATTACATACAATGATAATACTATATTATATATAATTACATCTATATATATATAATAGATAGATATATATCTAATATAAATATGTATCTATATATATATATATCTATATATATATGTATATATATATATATATATATATATATATATATATATGTATATATATATATATCGTTTAAATATCCAATTCGCACTACTTCAGGAATGTCACCAGAGGTGATTTATAGCTGGTAAACGATTCAGTACCTGGAGGATCGACGAGTGTCAGTGGCTAGTGGTATCCAGTCTTTTATTAGTTATAATTCCCCTTCGGTGATACTATTCCTGAGGTAGAGCGAATTGGATATTGAACGATATTTAGAGACTAATGACTGTGAATATTAAGAAGTCACGGTGTCTGTGATAAAAGTTCATATGTGTGTGTGTGTGTGTGTGTGCGAAGTGTATCCAAGGTCTGTGGATCAATCCCAGCCTGCTGACCATCAGTAGACCTAGTGGTAATGGGTGCCAGTGTTAGATGGGAACTAGAATGCACTATTTTCTAACACCAACCCTATCTATCTATCTGTCTATATATATACAAAATACATATATATATAATATAATATTATATAGTATATATATATATGATATATATATAATATATACGTATGGGGAAACCTTATTGGCAGAAAACTGGGGAAGAAGGGAGCTGGGGAGCCGCACATAAGGAAACTCAATAAATTCTAGATTGTTCCTTGAGCAGAAATGAAAGTAGTCATTTGCATTTCACAAAAAAGAGTTTGGTCTTCCAAGCAGTCCGTTAAGTACTAGAGTAGGTGAGGTAGGCCATTATCGAAATTTGATTCAAGATAAATATCAGTGCCATGACTTGCCCCAAGTTACAGGAATGCAGGGGCGACAGTCTCACATGATCACAGTTTTGGGAGATTAAGGAATACATCTACTTGCAGGTGGAGTCACTGGGTAACTACTCAGAAGGATTTGTGTTAAGCTAAGACTGTGCGTCAATTCTCATATAGTTTTCATTGCCTGAGCCTTGTTTTCATATGTGAATTTATGTGTAAGTTATATGTGATGAAAATTGGTCGTATTGTATACTTACTTTATTATTAAATAAATAGTGATAATGATAATGATTGTTCCACCGTGTTACTCAATGTTTTGAGCGCTATGGACTAGGCAGGTTTCCATTTCATAGCCTCTCACAAAGTACAGTAAATTTTGATGATAATGGGAGCAATTGAGTGGCCAGATTTTATTGTACTATCAACCGACCGCACTGCCACAAAGTATCTTCTCTGTATATTATGATTCTCGGCCATTTAATCGAACTTGAGATATCAGTCTCAGTTTTCCACCAGATTTAGTGATAGGAAAACAACCACGCTACTTGGCAATCGTTCTACCTCCCAGGAAGTAACATTGACTCCTTAAAAGATTCGGTCATCTGGCGCTTGGTACCTAAAATACGGATAACAGACAAGTATATCTCTGAACGCTTTCCCGTAGCTGTTAACGAGCTTGTTAGAAGTGGGTCT
>NC_087202.1:106878012-106885512 GCF_015104395.2 Macrobrachium nipponense | reverse complement strand
TTGCTTTAAGAGAAAGTTATGTGGGCCACGATATACTATACATATACATAATACACAAACCGGTCGTCACGGGATATTTCCAGTACAGCTGCGATGAACTGAAAATCAATATCATATTTATGAGCTTTGGTGCACCCCTGTAGACCGGACCCATATAATAAACACAGCATTGACCCTGACATTCCACATATTTAACGATATGCTGGTATTTGACGCAGTTACTGCTTCTTAGAATTTGCTTATATTGCCAAAACAAAATAATTCCGATTGTGTGTTTTCTATGAGGTTCCAGCAATGCTGTTGTTAAATCAATCTGTTCCACTCGATCCACTTCTTGTTTAAATCACTTCGATGCTTTTAGTTTTATTTCACACCTGGCGTGAGATCATTGTTGCTGTGGATGGTGCATGTTTGTAGTTTGTATAACATTTTTATTTTAGTTTATGTCTTACAAAAAAGGAAGAAGAAGGGAAATAATCCTAGTTCGGCAGTGGAGGCAAAGAACTTCATAAACCACGCAATCTCATGAGAACTGATATCCAGGGTAAACAAAGAGCAATTTCCTTCGAAGTCTGTGTTGAGAGTAAGGCTGCTAACCCTAGATCCATAGCCATGTTAATAAAGGTTAGGTGCATTTGTGTTCAGTCCCATTGCTCTCAAATTACTAAAAAGTAAAATTTTACTTGATGTCGCTAACATTTCAGGAGTGACTGACTAAAGTAACAGACCGAGAAAGCTGATTAAGCTCAAAAGGAGACCAGCTGAACAGAAACGACAACTTGACAAAATTGACGTTACGCCTGATTTCACTTGCATGAAATATCACTTTCACAAACGCTCATAAAAAAGGTAAACGAAGCTGGAAAGCTTTATCGTATAGCACAGCAACAAAGATATCATTAACTTAACAATGGCCTGTCAGTTATAGTTATCTATCATCTTCCCAAGTCTAAGTTTGATAGAGATTGACTTATCACCACAACATAGCTCTCACGACAGGAACAAAAAGTCCGCTTGGTTGAAGTACAGTAGAAAGCACGTGAACGGCGAAATCACGTGCTGATGACAGGTCCTTGGCCTGAACCTAGACCGGGGGAGAAGAGCTCAGGGCACGTGAGATACAGGACGCCTTAGCAGCATTAAATCTAAGGTCACAGGCTGCTCTATGAGCAAGAGCCCGTGCTGGCATAAGGTCGACTTAATCTAAAACAGCGTTAAATCTATTAACATATTGCCCAACCTTGATGCTCAGTGTATACTACTCTTTATGCGTTGTAACATCTGGTTCTTCTCCTTTTTAGCTGGATAAGTCTAGAAAAGCAGTACTAGAGAGAGAGAGAGAGAGATTAGATAGCACTGGACTTCCTCTCGGTTGACAAGTCGCTCTCTTGAGATAAATTTAAGAAGAAATCACCCAGTTTCATGGGCGCCCGCACATAGGGGTAAGAGGGGGCACTTGCCCTCCTCCCCTGAAATCCTGAAAAAGATTTATATATGTATTACATTTATTAAATTAAACTACATTATTTTGCTTTCCTTCCATTTTACAATATATTCTTTCAGTTTGTAAATTAAAGGTAGCATTATGCATTGTTTAATATTTGCATACAGTATATAACTGCGTTGTTCTTTCCAGAAATATATGAATTCAGTTGAACAGTACATATATGGAACTATTGAAAAAGTCTATGTAACTTTCTGTATCTTATCTTTATCGCATCTTGCTTCAATTAAATTACTGACATCGCAGTTCCACTATATAAAATTTGCCCCCTCTTGGGAAATATGCTGTGGGCGCCCATGCCCAGTTTTGAATTTGGGAATGCGACCTGTTAGGAAAGACCGCATCTGCAGACTCGTGATGACAAATCCTATGCTGTGTTTGAGAGGATGTGAACCAGGCAGCCTGCAGTACAGTAATATCTATTTGAGAGACCATAGCTGCGTGTACGTAGGGTCTCTAAATTAATCATTTTAATTTTTGAGGACTTTAATGCGTATTGCATCAGCGATCATCGTTTTCTATTAAGAGCCAAGCAACTTTCCTATAGTTGGTTTAGAGCTATAAGCTCAGCGGGTCCATATTCTATATACAGACTACATACATACATGCATATATATATATATATATATATATTATATATATATATATTATATATATATATATATATATAAAGTATATATAAATTTCAGCAACCCGACGTCAACGAGGTCGGGAGGAGCTTAGACAGTTACTTTTTCATCTTTCAACTTGTGTGTCTTCCTCGGGTAAGTAGTGAATAATATATTGCTATGGCTCTGCATACAAATAGAGGACTAAAAGAAAGTTCAACATTTGCATAATGACCAGGAATCGGGGATCTAAGCTCTGGGACTGTGAAATCGGGCCAAATTGGAGATTTCCTTAAGTTTGGCGTTCCTTCACGGTAAAATGCAACCTTATGTTTGCCATGAAAATCCTTCTACTCGACTGATTCTATGCGGATCCAGCAATACATTATTCACCGGATTCCTTAAGAGTAGGCTGAGGTGTGCAGTCACCGAAGCGCTCTCATGAAGATTATTGATGAAACATTCGTTATCAGGAAAATGACATTCAATTCCTGCTCGGTGCATCCTTCGGCAACTTTCTACACTTTCAGAAATGAATATTAAAACTAAATCATTAAGCAGTGTTCCTTCCACGTTAGGACATGCCTTATCTGGTATGCAAGCATATTGATAAAAGCGAACTGCTTAAGAGTGTCATGGGGGCAGGAGGAAGAATGGAAAGGCTTGTGGGGGTGGGGGGGGGGTTGTTGTTGTGCGTGTGGTTCCCGTGGGAGGTGCATAGGTGGCAGTATGTGATGGTGGGAAGAATCGTGCTATTGAGGGAGGGCCTTTCCAGGTCTCTCCCCCGCCATTTTTCATCGAGGGGTAAGGAGAGAGGGGGCTCCTACCGTTTCCAGAAAGGGGTCGGCGAACTTGGCGGGAAAATCCGCAATTTGATATATTGACCCGGAAGATTCCACGATGACGTTTTAAACCAGGGATTTGGTTCGACTACATGCCTGTCATTTTACGCATTTCGCCTGCATTTGTGTCAAGGTGTTTTGTCTCTTCCATTTGTTCCTGCCTTTCCTGGCATTGTCCTTTGTTAATTTTTCACCTCTGCAGGGTTTCTACCGTCTTGAAGATTTTTGTCTTCTCAGTTTTTGCCTTTGCCCTATTTTGTGCTGCTTACTATATATATATATATATATATATATATATATATATATATATATATATATATATATATCATATACTAACCCGGCCCTCTATCTTTTGATAAATATACTTGCTCTCTGAATATATATATAATATATATATATATATATATATATATAGATATATATATATATATATATATTATATATATGTGTGTGTGTGTTGTGTGTGTGTGTGTGTGTGTGTGTGTGTGTGGTGTGGCATCTGTAGATATGGCAGTGCATTAAATAATATACGTGTTGCCTTTTTACGTACCTTCCAAAATGACAAGGGCTGTTTCCTACAAGGATCTGTCTTTACAGAACTACTCGAAGTGTGGCAGCGTCTTTGAATATTGCAGCTACTTAGAGTTCTTTTATTTAATTTATTTACTTTGTTTATTTATTTATTTTTGTTTCGTAAAATTGTTGATTATACACGAAAACGACTTAATCATGCAGTCATTCTTTGTCTATGGTAACCTTCGAAATATTTATCACCCTTTCCTTGTGTTTTTGTTTTATATCTCTTGTTTGTGTTATGATATTTATAGTGTTTTTTGTGTGTGTGTGTTTTTGCATTTATCATTAATCAAGGAGTCGATAAACACGGCTCCCATTTTGCGCGTAAACCGGCAGTTACCAAACCAAAGCGTGCGCGGTAGTATTCTTCAGTTTTGCCTATGAAGAGAAACTATGCTTTAATCTTGACTAAGTTTAAAATAAAATGTGAAACAGAGTTCGGAAGCAGTCCGCACGGACGGCAAGGAACATAACCGCTGATACGACATCCACTAGGGATTGGGGCGTCCAATGTATTTCGCGGTGTTTAGTAGTGGCCACTGAGGGGTTAATTACACTCGTCCGAATAAATATTACTTAAAATTCTCGTTCAGTAGGTAAAACTGCATTGGAAAACCGCAACTGCCATAGTCTAGGCCGCCGCGGATAAGTACTCTAGATCCACCCAGAGTTCCATCTTGTGTAGTTTTTAAAAATAGCCATTGTACATTTCCTTTATTATAGTGCATCGTGTAAATTTGAAGAAAACGAATCAAGCGAATAGCATTAAAGAAAACGCAACCGCGTTCATAGGGGCGGCTTCTCTTTCATAGCAACTAAACAAACGTAATAACGTTGGTTTAGAATCAGCCACCTTTCTTCTGGATCTGTAATTTTCCATTACAATTTAATTTCAATTTAATAATGTAAATGCCTAGCTTTTGTTAGTAAGTTTGAATGGATATGATTGCATGCGTATAACTTTGCCTTTTGGCATTTTTAACCAAGGCAATTTTTCTTTCTAGGAAATTCGGTAAAAACCGGGTAAGTAAAATAAAATTCCTCCATTCTTCATATATTCATAGTTGTTATTATGGAAAACTTTGCTTTACATAGAACTACAAGAGAAAATACTTGTTACTGTGGCTATGAAGACAATAGTTTAAGATTAAGGTAATTTTTTGGTAATTTATTTTTCTGCTCTGATTACAAAGCGTGTTCTTGACAAGCCGACTTCGGGTAGGTGCGTATGTCACTTATGTATCTGTATTCAATATATGAAGTCATGTCATGTATAATTACAAACATACTTAAGCTTCCGTTTAAAATATAGGTTTTGATTCTTGATTACATATTGATTTTTATGTTTTTCACTAGCCAGTCAAGCCCAAATACCAACAGTAGACTATTAGTAGTGTTTCTTTCACATACCGGGTCCACATTTTCCGTCGTACTGCATAAAGGCTGCTCAAGACCAGTAAATGTCAGAGCATTTTAACATTCTCCTCTCCTCTCCTCTCTTCCTCTTCTCTCATCTTCTCTCTCTCTCTCCTCTCCTCCTCTCTCTCCTCGTCTCTCTCTCTCTCTCTCTCTCTCTCTCTCTTTCCTCCTCTCTCTCTTCCCTTCTCTCTCTCTCCTCTCTTCCGTCTCTCTCTCTCTCTCTGCCCGTAGGCGTTGTTTCTCCGGCACTTTCGGATAATTAATATATTTCTGTACGAATCATATTATCCAGGGGAATATAAGCATAAATAGTTTTGATGAAAATAAAACTAGACATATCATGACAGCCAGTTTTAATGATTCAGGGAGCGATAGGCATTGATTAAAGAGAGCCGTAGACGAGTGTTTGGTGGTTTGTGGCAATGATTGGCTTCGTTCATTCCATTCTAAAAAAGCGACGGCAAAATACCGTTTTCGATACTTCTCGCAAGAAAGCGATGCTTATTCTTTGAAATGTCATACTAAGTCCTTATAAGATATGAATATATGATTTATGCAAAGTTTATTTATGATATTGAAACCTTTCGCTCAAATGGAAACACCAACTGAACCAAACTTCTTCAGTCTTGACAACTTAACGACTCCCAGCATAGCGTTTCAACGTTTGTTTTTCCTTTGAACGTGGAGTGTGCAAACAGTTTACGTCAGAATACGTTTACATATTGAACGCTGCACCGAGAGCGAGAGAGCCAAAGCAGACGACATTCACTCGCTCGCACACCGAAGGCCAAAATCAGTTTTCAGTCTCAACTCATTTCAGTGTGCGGGCTGCAGTCGTCGTATTCGGACGTAGATTTTGTTGCACCTCAATTGCTGTGATGGGTCTCTTGTCTGAGGGCACACCGCTTAGCTGGCCGGAAACCAAAAAGTACTCGCAGCACGTGCGTGATCATGGAATCGAGCAGTTCATCAATCAGTTCCATCAGTTAAAGGGCCGACAGGGCGATTGCCTCAAGTGGGGAGATGAGGTAAGGAAAACTAACTCGTGTTTCTCGCACTCTCTTGGGTCTGGAGAGAGAATCCACCACGTACGCTTAGGGTTTTGTGGTCGTTCTCCATTATCTTTGGGTTGATAATGCGATAATTTTGTGTTGTCATGCATCTTGAACCGTTGCACGTGATAGTGTGTTGGGTTTGCACGTGAATGCTAGTCTTCTTAAGGGTACTATTCTCCGATTAAACGGGTATATCGATGATATAAAATAGCTACCGCACATGGCCGGATACCTAGGTGCCGGTACGCCGACGTTTTTCAACGATTTTTTTATGTTAGGACGCATAACCTACGGTATTGATTAATGTGGAGACGTTACTCCAGATAATAGTTTTTCCACAGCACCAGTCTGTTATATCGTATGTAGTAAGTGTAGGTTCGTTTCAATGTTATGAATTCATGTTTCGGTCTAGCACAAACATCGATCCCCTAGTGTAGACTGATAAAAATATCTTGAGTTCTCTCTCACCTGTGTGGCATTTTTCCAATACATACTATTTCTATTTTAGGCAGGTCCATTATGTTGGCTAGTAATTGCAAAGTATGGATAATTTTGGATGCCAACAACTGACTGCGCAGACACAGGTATAGATTTATTTTTATAAAATTATTTGTAGAGTGTGCTGACGGTAACCTACATCCATTGAGTACGTATGTGTTCATATGCTCACTCCATTGAATGATTGATTGATTTCTCAAATACTATAACCAGTCACGTCTCATCTATGGAGAAAGGCAATTTATTATTATTATTATTGTTGTTGTGTTATTATTATTATTATTATTTCGTAAGAAGATTAAGAACATTTAAGTGGCCAATAAACGCACAGGCAAGTTGCCCATACCTGAGAAGAAAAAAAAAAAAAAAAAACATTAAAAAGAATAAATAAAAATATCTGAAAGTCATTTCCTGAAGAACCTTCCGGCTTTAGTAGCGGGGAGATCGGTAATTGGGTCATTAATTATTATTATTATTATTATTATTATTATTATTATTATTATTATTCATGGATTTATAATAACAAATTAATTGTTATGATTTTTACGTTAAAACCAAAATTTCAACATGTTATTTGAGCAACGCAATGTGACACAGGCAATCTATCACAGATATTCCTCACTGTCTTTGGTGGAATACGATAACTAGCAAATGTAACTATTCTTTGGTGAAGATTGTGAAGAATAGTGTTCATTTGTTTTACAATCTCAGGTATACACTGAGTATGTAATACTTTGCACGTGTGTGTGTGTGTGTGTGTGTGTGTGTGTGTATTTTAGCAGTAAATTACATACTGTCAAAATTTATTAAGAAGTTTGACGCAGATGTTATCCAACTAATTCCCCCCTCCCTCTTTCATTAATCATTTCTCCTCTGCCCTTCAGAGAGAGAGAGAGAGAGAGAGAGAGAGAGAGAGAGAGAGAGAGAGAGAGAGAGAGAGAAGGAACTTGGCTTGCGTACGCTTATGATGAGTCCCAGTGACCATGCGTGTTGGAATA
>NC_087202.1:106865512-106873012 GCF_015104395.2 Macrobrachium nipponense | reverse complement strand
TCCTTGCTGTCTTCAGTCATACACTTGAAAAGATACCTGTGTATGTAACAGGTTAACGTGCGACGTTAATTCTGGGAGTAAAACATATTTTATTTTAGAAAGGACCCTAGCCCTGGGGTTTGGAAGCTTCCTAGTTTTCTTATGGATTAAGCTTGCTTTCAGGAACAATCCATATTTGAATTTCTTTCTTAATCTGTAGCTGCGAAAATTAAAAAAAGTTTCTAAACAGCCAGCGCATTTATGGTTATTGTCAGTGAGTGCATATCTGAAACAATTTGTCACGTTGATTCCTTATTGTCAGGAAACATAGCGCTTTGGTGTATAATGAAATCATTTGAAAGAATAACTTGAAGTGTCATTGCGTGCCATTTTCTTTTGAATCCGATGACGAGTCAGCACAGCTTCATGTGTTTGGGAAACTGTTGAGTTTGATCTTATGAAGAATTTGAAACTGCTTCCCGTAGGAGGACAGTGCCATCGGTGCACCTGACGTGGTGCGCTGTTGGCATTGCTAGAGGTTCTTTGCAGCGTCCCTTCGGTCCCTTTCTGCAACCCCTTTCATTCCTTTTACTGTACCTCCGTTCATATCCCCTTTCTCCCATTTTACTTCCCTCCCTCTCCTAACAATTGTTTTGTAGTGCAACTGCGACGGCTTTCCTCCTGTTACACCTTTCAAACCGTTTAACTATCAATTTCTCTTAGCGTTGAATGATTTCATAGGTCCCAGGGCTTGGCCTTTGGCCTAAGTTTTATCTTCCGATTCCAGCTGCTCTTTCATCTTTTCTTCCAACTTGAAAACGAGAGAAGAATCGGTAAATAACGCCGATGGAAGTAAAATGGTATTTGTAGAATTAATGAAAAGTTACCGTGTAGGATGAATCGGTGAAATAGCAACAGTACACTAGTAGATGAATTTTGATTTCAGTACGGTACAGAAAAAAAAAATAAAATAAAAAGTACACCTCACCTCACGTAACCAAAAACACGATTTAATGAACCTGATAATCGGATTGGGGAAGACCTTTGAAGGAAAGAGAGGCATATATATATATATGTATATATATATATATATATATATATATATATATATATATTATATATATATATGCCCTCTTTCCTTCAAAATATATATATATATATATATATATATATATATATATATATATATATATATATATATATATGTGTGTGTTGGTGTGTGTGTGTGTGTGTGAAGAGTCCTACCTTTTGGTGTTTGTGAAATAGATAAGGGATTTTGTTTGGCCTTGAGGAGTTGCTACCCGTTTGCAAAAACTGATAAGTCAGTCAAATAATGTTCACACAACCTACGACACAAAAATGTAGTGTTTGCGCGTGTGCGCGCGAGCCCGTGTACGTATAAAAAAAACTACAAAATATGCTGGCGCTTCAGTGTACAGCTTACTGAAAAGCATTTTTGGGACTTAACATTACTACGTATTTACGCCGAAACCTTAAAAGTCTTTTGTTGGTGACTCCTTTGGCTCTTTCAGCTGGCAGTATGCGTCAATGCCACGATGCTACTGCTGAATCATGTGCCGTCTCGTAATGGTGACCACCCGTCCAAGGAATGGCTGGAATCAGTGTAGCGTAGCTAAGCTGATCTGACGCCTTGCTTTATACGCCCTTTAACCTGGCTGGCTCCAGTAGGTCTTTTGCCCTTTCGGGTTTCGACAGGTATTTTGCAAATAAGTAGTGCCGCCAGTGCACCTCATGTGGTGCACTGTAGGCATTACTTTAGGTTCTTCGCAGCCCACTTCGGCCGCTAACTGCAATCCCTTTCATTCCTATTATACCCCCGTTCATATTAACTTCCTTTTTACTTTCCACCCTCTCTAACAATTGTTTCGTAGTGCAACTGCGAGGTCCCCCCCTTCGTTGTACCTTTCACCCTTTTACTTTCAAATTCAGTTTCCGCGCCGAATGACCTCATAGGTCCCAGCGGTTTGCCTGTGGCCTAAATTCTTCATTTTATTCTATTCTTTTCTAGTTATTTATTGCTGGAGTCGACTAACGTATTGACCATTTCACTTATACTGGCGTCGTAATGGGTATGGTCATTGACGCCGAAATTCATAAGCATAAATAGTAGATCAGAGGCAAAAAAAACAGACAGTCAAAACAAGGCGTGATTCGACCTCCAGCTTACTTGGGACACGTGCAAGGTTTTCCCCTGACTCATAAGTTGTAAACAATATATTCCTAACTTAACGTGAAGTGGTGTTCGTAATTAATAATCATAATTAGTGCCACTCTTACTAACAAGGATCAAATTAAACACGTTCATTTATTCTCACTTATAATCGGAAGCACAAAATAACTGAATAGAAATATAGCCTCTAAATTCAGTACATCAAATAAATTATAAAACATACTAAAATCTATGGCCAAATAACCCACTGTTACACCGACGAAAATTAAAAACATACGTTATATTTTATTAGAAATAATTTTTATGTACTGTTTAACATGCACATTATTCATTTTTGACTTTTTCATTCTAATAGATAAATATTCTATCATAAAATTCCTGTGTCTGCCAGGCTTTCCTACCCCCCCCCCTCCCCCCAACAAATATAACAGCAAAGTAGTTGGCAGGCTTACTGCCCGAATAAGGGAAAAGATGGCGAGTCGAGGTGTATCAAAACAACTTGCAAGAAGATGAGAAATGAGAGCTGTTAGAGCTGCAGAGCTTTGAATAGGAGGAAACTGTGCAAGAGAACCATCAAAGAAGGAAAACACTGAGAAGAATAATATAAATATGTCTGTATTTTTGTCATCTTTTGCGTGTTTGTTGATCTCCCCGGGCCGATGTAATACTTTCCTATTCTAATACTATCCTCCTTGCATTTTAAAACATTTTTACTTATTGATTAATTTATTAATGTATATTTTTGTAATAAGTGGGCTCTCTTTACTTCCTCTTACTTCTTCCTATTGAACACCATAGTCTTTGGATGCTTTTTGGAAGCTTAAAGTTCAAGTCAATGTTCCCTGTGGGCTAGTTCCTTTTGAATAGGTTTCATCTACTAAATAATAATAATAATAATATAGCAAATTTTGGAAGTGGAAAGTTTCATACACTTGTGTAGTTTGGCCCCAGAAGTGTGAAGGTGGCCACAGATTTGGCGGGAGCCAATATCTTGGCGACTGAATAATGTTTGCGTTGGTTGATACTCGCAGAAGGGCTCTTGTGACCACTTTTGCACCAGGAAAAGGTCACACTTGGAGTAATTCGACCGGAGAAGTGAAATGACAACATTCCCAGCCTCTTCTGTGTAAACAGGAAGGAATATTTGGTCCTACTTTGTCTTGTCATCTACGCTCCCAGGTGCTAGTATGTAACGTGGAGGGAGCTCAGTGGGACTCCTTGTTTAGTACTGTCGCCTAGGGGATCAAGTATTTATTATATATACCCCTTTCTATATTGCGTGGTCGACAAATTATATTGATAAGCGATGTCTTTGATCCCTGAGGGACTAGTACTGAATACGGCGTACCATTGCTCTCCCGCCATGTTTAGTACCAGCACCTCGGAGATAACGTGAAGATAACAAGACAAAGTAGGACCAAATATTCCTTCCTATTGACACTTAAGAGACTGTGAATGTTGTCATTTCGCTTCTCGGGTCGGATTACTCCAAGTGTGACCCTTTCTTGGTGCAATAGTGGTCCCAAGAGCCCTTCTGCGAGTATCAACCAACGCAAACATTATTCAGTCGCCAAGAAATTATTGGCTCCCGCCAAATTTGTGGCCACGTTGACACTTTTGAGGACAAACTATACCTAAGTGTACGAGAAACTCTACCCCCAAAACTTGCTATATAATAATAATAATAATAATAATAATAATAATAATAATAATAATAATAATAATAATAATAATTTTATAGTACCTCGGAGGTGACTCGCAGATGACAAGCCAGAGTAGCACCGAGTATATATTTGTAGGGCATCAGGATATTTTGAGACGTCGTGTCAGGAACATCGCCGGACCGAACTCCTTGTAATGAACAGTTCATGACCCACAAAACCGAGCGTTGTATCCTGCGTTACAAACAATGGTCGGTTTCTCTATTTTATTTTTAGATAGATGGGATTCCGATTGTCAGTAGGAAGTTCCATGTTAATTATCTTGTATGGTTTTTGTATCCTGAAACTGAATTTGCATTTAATAAGTACTTTCTAGTTTTTTTTTCTTTTGCGGTAAAGTACTCTCTCTCTCTCTCTCTCTCTCTGAGCGCGATCGCAGGCAGCTTTCGTCTGTGACACGTGCCTGACTGGCCCTTCGCAACGTCTTTGTTTGATTGGTATCGACGTAGAGACAAGTGTCTTTCTCTCTCTCTCTCTCTTTCTCTCTCTCTCTCTCTCCTGGGGAGGGAGTGAAAGAGGGAGGGGTGGGCCTTGCTGGGTGTGAGCTTTTGTGCTGAAGCAAAGAGAGCGGAAGGGGCAGGGGAGGGGTGTGAATACGGAAGCAGTGAATTAATAAAGAAAAAAAAAAAAAAAAAAAAAAAAAAAAGCGAATGAAAACCGCGGTTGTTTTGCATTGATTTCAGCACTGCAACGGAATCGGAAATGTGTCAAGGTAGACTCGGGGAAATATGATTCATTCCTGCAATACGGTTCTCTCTCTCTCTCTCTCTCTCTCTCTCTCTCTCTCTCTCTCTCTCTCTCTCTCTTACTTGAGAGTTATTATTTATAAATTACCAAAGCTGTACGCATCAGTGTTATTTTATTTCATCTAAACTGAAAACTCAGGCTGACAGAATATAATTCATTATATATATATATATATACTATGTTCTCTATGTTGTACTTACGACTGGACGCTACATCACTTTCGTGGATTATAACTTGGTTTAAAACGAAAGCAAAAAAAAAAAAAAAAAAAAAAAAAAAAAAATGACGAAAGACGCGAGAATGTGAAGACCGATAAAGTCCAAACGAAAGACACCACCGCCAGGAGGAGGAAGGCCGTCGTCTCCCCCACCTGTGACGAATGTAGGCCAGTGGAGAACGCCGCTGACCTGGCGTTAAGTAAGTATAGGTACTCTGTATTGTACAAGGTCAGGTTGAAGACTACGATAACTGACCCGCGCACTGTTCGCTTCTCGGGCCTCATTGCCATCCATTGCTGGTCCTACCCAATTCCTCTAATAGCGCCTCAGTGGCGTGGTCGGTATGGTGTTGGCGTACCACCTCGGTGGCCGCGAGTTCGATTCTGGGGCATTCCATTGAGGAGTAAGAGATGTGTCATTTCTGGTGATAGAAGTTCACTCTCGACGTGGTTCGGAAGTCACGTCAAGCCGTTGGTCCCGTTGCTGAATAACCACTGGTTCCATGCAACGTCAAAACACCATACAAAAACAAACAAACAAACAAATTCCTCAAGTGTGTAGCGGAATCTTCTGAGTTAGCAATTTGTGGTGGGTGTTTATGGGTGATCACTTATCGAGTATTATGTATTCTTAGCAGAGTCCTTTCGGCCCTTGGCGGCAACCTCTTATTCCTTTTTACTGTACCTCCGGTCATATTCTCTTTCATCCAGCTGACTTTCCACCCTCCCGAACAATATTTTCATAGTGCGACTGCGAGCTTTTCCTCCTGTTACAGCTTTCAAACCTTCTTACTGCCAGTTTCTCTTTGAGCGCTGAATGACCTCATTGGTCTCAGCGCTTGACCTTTGGCCAAAATTCTATATTCTCTGGTCATTCATTTTTTGTAGGGATTTGATTCTATTCCTCTGAGAAGGAGGCACTTATATATTAACGCAGGGTGTCCTGTCTCCCGACAGAGCAAGAAAAACGATAAAGAAGCAAATGATAACTTTCCAACCTCGCTTTAAAAAATAAATAATAATTGGGAGTTCATTTATCTTCCTCTTATCTTATCGAAAGCTTCTATCTTTCTCAGCAGACGGCGGTTGATTGTTCGCCGGTTTTATGTCCTTTTCGCGTGAGCTATTGGAGTGATGTGGCGCTCTCTTTCGTGTTCGGTTTTAACCAGATTCGTTTTTTAGGTTTCTGGAAAAGGAAACTATTGAGTTGGCTGTTTGGTTTGTCTGTCCGTCCGCGCTTTTTCTGTCCGCCCTCAGGTCTTAAAAACTACTGAGGTTAGAGGGCTGCAAATTGGTATGTTGATCATCCACCCTCCAATCATCAAACATACCAAATTGCAGAGTTCTAGTCTCGCTATTTTTTTTTTTTTTTTTTTACTTAATGTTAAAGTTAGCCATGATCATGCGTGTCACTGCAACAACACAGACCACCACAACTGGCTAAGAGTTTCATGGGCCTTGGCTGAGAGTATCATACAGCTTATACGCTATACAGAAAACTCACTTTGGCGCATTTATTACAACTTTTGGGGGTGTTGAGGGAGGGAGTGGGGGGAGGGATAACGTCTTTTACCTTACTCTGCTTATCAGGTTTTCTCGGTGTTAAATTTCGAATAAGTTCAGTTGCATGGGGTCCATAGTACTGCTTTCATTCCATTTACTCTACTTTCGTCCATATTCGCTTTCTTCCATCACGGTCCGCGTCTTCCATTTTACTTTCCTCAACCCTTTGACGCCCAGTTTTCCTTTCAGCGCTGAATGACCTCATAGGCCTAAGAGCTTGGCCTTTGGCCAAAATTTTATTTTCCTTTGATTTCTTTACATCAAATGATACAAATTCTATTCGTGTAGAACTGGAAAAAGAGAGACATTAGTCATTACTGATTGACCTACATGTGCTATGTATATATAGGTATATATATATATATATATATATATATATATATATATATATATATATATATATGGTGTGTGTGTGTGTGTGTAGATATATAGATGTGTACGTATATATATATATATATATATTTATATATATATATATATATATATATATGTTTTATATACTATATTATATTACATAAAAAGAGACATCTCTCTCTCTCTCTCTCTCTCTCTCTCTCTCTCTCGCTGTGTTATACACTGACGAATCTTACGGTCATGATCATTGTGTTACTGCGGGTTTTTTGTTTTTTTTGTTTTTTTTTTCCTTGTGACGTCATCACTCGAAGTTTGGGAGAGATGAAGTGATCCAGGGAGCAGCTGGGATCCGGAAAACTATCCGAGGGGCTTCATTGATTCGTTTACGTAATCTGGCGTCTGACTACTTTGGTGATTGACACCGCCCTGTGAGGGAGACGTTGGAAACATAATATTTCTTATGTTGTATATTATATATATATATATATATCTATCTATATAAAACTAATATATATATATATATAGTGTGGCTGTGGTGTGTGTGTGTATAATAATTTCTTATATATATTATATCATATATTGTGTCGTGTGGTGTGTGTTTGTGTGTGGTGTGTGTGTGTTATATATCTATTTTTTTTTTCTTATATATATAATATATAATTGTATCTTATCTAATTCTATGTAATTAATAATATTATCTATAATTATATATAATTAGTATCTATATA
>NC_087202.1:106835512-106858012 GCF_015104395.2 Macrobrachium nipponense | reverse complement strand
CAGCCCCTTTCATTCCTTTTACTTTGTCTCCGTTCATGTTCTCTTTCTTCCATCTTACTTTCTCCAACCCTCTCCTAACAATTGTTTCACAGTGCAACTGCGAAATTTTCCTCCTTTTACACCTTTACAACCTTTCGGCTATCTATCAATTTCCTTTTCTCCTTTCATACTAAACTACATTGCATTTGTATTCCTAAACTACATTTTATTTGTCTTCCGGTATGTAATGACAACAGGCGACTTATTATCAGGTAGCCTACATAATTCGCTGATATGATCAGTATCCGTAAAATGGGCTTTTCGACGAAGCAGAGTTGTGGCCAAAAGGTCATCATTGCTGTTGCCCCTCGTATCTGGCTGGTTCGCTGCTCATTTAAGCACAGCTTACTGTTATTCCGCAGGAATTCCAAATCAAGGATAATCGAAAATGCAGTGGTAAAGGTTATTTGGCTTTTGACCCTCTGCCGCTTCCACAGGACTCCTAGGCAATGGCACAGTTTCAGTAAGGGTCACGAGCCAGATCCAATGTTGTTTTTGATCGAGAGAACAGCAAATACGGTGACGAATTGAATGATATGCTAAGGACAGGTAGCCAGAGGCTATTGACGTCCGTAATCTAAAATCCATTTGCGCTTATAGATTTCATATACTACAAAATAACCCTTTGGAAATTGTTTGAACTACATACTAAGGTTTGATGCTAGCTAGAGCAACGCTCAGTATTTCACAAAAGTGGGTCCCTAACCCTCCACCATTGATTGGGGCTGCGTTGTGAAAATCACAAATACGTCTTTACAGTCTGAATAGTATTTACGTATTTTTTAATGTTGATTACAAATCGAAGATATTTTGTAGCGATACCTCAAATAGGGAGCCTGTCACTCTTCAAATAAGTGTATATGTAGCTTTTGATCCACGAGCGTCGTATCGCACTGTATCGGGCATAAGGAATGAGCTCTGCATTCCTCACACTGTTTGGCCAGGCAGTTGTCAGGGTGATAATTATTGCTTGCGATAAGAAACTCAATTTCTGGCCTGGTGATTTGTTGCTTTAAGGTGTCGTTTGAAATGCTTTTGCCTCTGCTTTAGCCATTCGTTTTCATGTCGGGGATAATGGCAGCTTTTTAGGTCAATGTCAGATTGGACGTGCAATTTTCAAGCCATACACTCAGACAGCACTTTATTGCATTTGAATTGACTGCGTCGTAATTGATCATTTATGTTGCCTTGTAAGTTGCTAGTGGCACTGTTATGCTCGAGTGTTAGAAATCTGTGGTAATACGATTACAAGTGGTGCTATTTTTATGCAATGGACATTATTAGAAAGGACACTTTCTAACATAGTTATATAGCGAACCTCTTTTGCTAATTGCGCTCTTCCAAGCGATAATTTGAGAGTGCTATTGTACTTTGAATATCTTTATAAGGCACAGGCAAAAGCCCTACCCTATCTGAAAATAATATTATGTATATATACATATGTTTATATATATAGATATGTAAGCGAATACCACATTTTCCTTTGGTATTCGCTTATTTAATGAAGTCACGTGCATCTACTGTGATTTTTTAAGCACATATATATATATATATATATATATATATATATATATATATATATATATAATATATATATATATATATATATATATATTATATATAATATATAATCTAATATATATATATAATATATATATATATATATATATATATAGTTTTGCACCCTAAAGAATATAATATATTTGATAAGTCAATCTTCCCCAGGCAGGTACACTTATCAGTTATAATTTCCGGTGGGTGTAAGCTATTGCCAAGGTTTATTCCAATCGGTATTGAGGGTTTTTGTGGCCCAGTATCGGTGATCAGAAAGAGGTTGTGATGGTATAAGTCGGTGGTTCCCGAACTTGTTTCTGTCATTTCCCCCTGCACCCAGTTCAACCATCCAGATTTCCCCCTTCATGTGTATGAGGGAAAGAGTAGTTAAAACACACTGTGACTATTTACTAATTTATTTTTCAAATGTACAAATATACTGATAAACATATAGTTACAGAGTGAAGTGGATAGAGAGCGGTTAGTAACAAATAAAGGGACTTTTGTTTGTTCTTCTACTTTAGAATTAAATTGGTGAGAAGGGTGAGGCTGCTTCTTGTGCACCAGTGTAATTGTTTCCCCCGTGGTTGCTTCAAATATCCCCCTAGGGGGAAATTCCCCCAGTTTGGGAACTACTGGTATAAGTGGTTAGGGGCAGACTATCGCCTGGCGGTAGGCAACCTTAGCCCGGCTTTGTTGAACCATAATATCATCGTTATTTTTCATCGTAGAAGAAAAGGAAGGGCATATTTGGAATCCTCGTGAAAAGTTATATCAGAATAATGTTTTCCTTTTTTCTCTACAACTCTTATTAAAGAAGTTAGCACGGTCGGGTCTGTGGCGGGATATATTCAGATCTTGATTTTTACACCAAACATTTCTCGAGATGATTAAGGAATTCCCTACTGTAAATGCAAAACTACCGTATCTGTATGGTGTAGTTAACACGCCAAACCTGGCTACCCTGTGAGACCTATTACAAGTATGGTAATTTGTTGTTCATATAAACTTTAAAAAATTTTAGCGAAAATGTTGCACCGTTTGGTTGGAAGCATATCCAAATCACACATTATTAACTCTAGATTTTGTAGAGAAAATTATTAACAGGGAGATAACTAGCAATGAAATCATGGTGAGCTTTCTATGTCATAAGTTCATCTACATGTGTCGCAGTAGATGATGTATTACAATTTCTAAATGTTGAAATGAGTAATGCGTCTTGCCATACCACCCTACCTTTGAAAACATTGTACATCCTTTGAAAGTGCCGGCTTTGGGTTTGGTATTTTCTTTCCCCAACACAATAGGTAACTATCTCATAAGAAATAGTCCTAAATGTTATGAAGGTATTATGTTCATATACAAGTACTATATCGGACAGTCGAAAAAGGAACTTGAAGTGCGTAAAAATCAACACAAATAGTGTACTGTCAAGAGAAATGATAGTAGCAATGCCATCAATGTCCAATAATTATATAATCAATCTTGTAAAGTCGCCATTTTGTGAAATTGTTCCCGACCATTGTTAAAACGAAATAATTATGTAGAGAGAAGTCTCCTTGAAAGTGGCTGCCAATACTGCCATAAGTGTTGCAACGATGTTAATAATCATTCAGGGGTATTTAAAACAGATCCCTTCTTCTTACATGTAATTAAAGGACAGTACAAAATAAACAAATACTTCTTTTCACTGTAAACATGTTATGTGTTATGAAACCATTGAATTGGTTATAAATAATTTTAATCAGAGGGTTGTTTCAATTTATATGTGATATGCTTGATTGCTGTGGTATGAGGCGCCGTTGTCGGAAGATCACCTTTGCTTTTTCGCTAAGAGCAGAGTTTAATAGTGAGATGAATTGTTTTATAAGATGATTTTTGTATTTTGAAACTTTTTAGTGCCAAGGCCGATTTCATATTATTTAGAATAACGCGAATGTTATGAGTTATTAGCTCTCCTGTGATGTGTTTCTCTATTTTTTTTTCCAATCTAAAGATTTTGTAAACAGTAATGTCAGTGACACCAACAACAATAACAATAACAGTAATCCCTTGCCCCTCCCCCTTAGTTCCCAGTTGGACGAGTGGATTTCGCGCTCGGCTACTAATCCGGTGGTGCGAAGTTCCGCTCGGCCAACGCGGAACCAGACGAATTTATTTCTGGTGATAGAAATTTATTTCTCGATCTAATGTGGTTTGGATCCCACAAATACTGTAGGTCCCGTTGCTAGGTAACCAATTGGTTCCTAATCATGTAAAAATATCTAATCCTTCTGGCCAGCCCTAGGAGAGCTGTTAATCAGCTCAGTGGTCTGGTAAAACTAAGATATACTTAACCTTGGACCCCTAGCTGCAACCTCTTTCATTCCCTTTACTGTATCTCCGTTCACATCCTCTTTCTTTCATCTGACTTTCCACCCTCTCTAACAATTGTTTCATAGAGCAACTGCGAGGTTTGCTTTCTTCCTGTCACATCTTTCATGCCTCTTACTGTCCATCTCCGTCTCAGCGCTGAATGACGTCATAGTTCCAGAGCTTGGCCTCTAGCCTAAATTCGATATTCTAATCTATTCTGCTAATAGTATTGTTGAGGTTTATGGCGTATCTCCGAAGCCGTGTGGGATGCTATTCTTGTTGAACGTCATGTTTACCCTTGTATTTCTTTTTTGTTTGTGTAACACAGTTACTGTGTGGGGAAATTACCCCAAGTTGAGCTGTCAAGTTTTAAACAAAAAATAGACACAAACATGATGTACTTGCAGTTTCAAAATGACTGAAGCATTACTTAAATGTTGACGTCATAATTCCTGAAATATGAATTGCATATTGTCGTCCTATTTGCCGACCTGGATCAATCTTTAGTAACACGAAAGTAAGATGAATGCAAAACAGTGTAGCTGGATCACGAGAATTCTATCTGATTTTGTAGCTCAGATCTCGTAAATATAAATCCAGCTGAGAACACAAAAAATTCTGCCGAAATGTAGGAGTTCATTGTTATTATTATTATTAATTAAATCCAAGATACCGCATCAAAAACGTTATTTGTCCTTGTGTAACCAAGCAAGTCTGTCTGTCTGCCTGTTTGTGTGTCTCCCCTCTCTCCTATGTAATTAGCGCAGTTTTCTAGAGAATTAATCAATTCTCTCCCCTTGCGATAAGATACGTTGATCAGCAGTGTGATCGTGTACAAATGCATATTGTTTTAACTGTATCATTCCTCTCTCTCTCTCTCTCTCTCTCTCTCTCTCTCTCTCATATATATATATATATATATATATATATAATATATATATATATATATATATATATATTAGCATTGTATGTTCTTGCTTTTATGCCAATACTTCAGAAAATAATGTTATGTAATGCATCATTAGGATAGTGACTGACATATTTTGCTAATGAAAGTAAATTTGTATTGACATATTTGTACGTTATATGATTTTTTATACACACACACACACACACACACACACACACACACACACATATATATATATATATTATATATATATTATATATATATATATATATATATATATATATAATATATATTGGCTATTGCGTGGGATTTCCAATCTGTCCTTTTGTATCGTAATTAAACCTTCGTTTTCTAGTATTGTCCTTCGATCTTAGCCATCTCCACACGGTATAAACGTTGCTTATCAATGTGGTGTTTATTAACCACAATGCCATCCTAACTTCTTGAATTCTTCACTTGTCACTTTTAATTTCTGTGATAGAAAACTATTGCAATGTGTTTGTCCGTCCTCAGATCTTAGAAACTACTGAGGGTAGAGGGCTGAAAATGTTATGTTGAGTATCCACCCCCCTCAATCGTCAAACAGACTAAATTGCAGCCCTCTAGCCTCATTAGTTTTTGTTTTTTATTTAGGGTCAAAGTTAGCCAAGTTTCATGGGCCACGGCCTAGGGTTTTATGGGCCGTGGCTGAGAGTTTTATATAACTTTATACGCTGTGCAGAAAAGAAACTTCGGCGCATTTTTTCCTAGTTCCGTTTAGGCCGAATCCACCTGGTTTATTTGGTGAAGGGTCTCGCACAGTAGCATTGGCAATGCTCGTGGCAGCTCCCGATTATTATTAGTATTTTACTAATAAATAATTCGAAGACTTTAAAGTGTAGAAATTTAAATATTATGAATAATTAATTCGAAGACTAAAGTTTAGAAATCTAAATAAGTCTCGTACATCACAGTACTAGGCGGTGTGACGTCCGAAAGCACGTCACCGGAGACTGGGTAGGGTGGAGTTCTGGTTCTGGGAATCGAGTGTCTCACGCGCTGTCGGCAGAAGCAGACACAAGCTGTGAAACAGGCGATAAAGGGCATCCTCTGTTGGATTAAGTTTACTTAAACGGTGTCGTCACATCCACCACCCGTAGTTAATCTCCTGGGTTTACCACGGTGTTTACCAGGACACCCTTGTCTCCTGTCTAGGTAATTTTTCCCCTCGTTTCTATCTTGTTATTTCCCATCACTTTCCGCCTCTCACCCCCCCCCCCCCCCCCAGGACAATCCCGCCCTCTCCCACAGCCACCGCCACCCGAGACTATGGATGTGTGAATACGAGGTTATCATTTCACTTGCAAATGCGTTGTTGGATCTCTCTCTCTCTCCTCTCTCTCTCTCTCTCTCTCTCATCACGCACACACACACACACACACACACAGAAGAGAGGTGATTAACCCGTGATGACGTAACTTCATAGAATTATTCTGCTAGGCATATATATATAATATATATATATATATATATATATATATATATATAGTATATCGTGTGAAAATAATGTTAATCCAGTCTGTCTAAGGTAACTTAAAAACTACAAACGGCCAAAAGACTGCAGTGTGTACAGGTTCAAAGCACTCATGTAACGAGAGAGAAAGAGAGAAAGAAAGAAGGTCGCTCTTCTTGCTATACGAATCTAATCGTAGTTCCCCATTATATAAGGGTCGCTGTTGTACAAGCGGTAACCGGTTTTACGTAACCTTGTTGTGAGATATTACGAAGTCATGATGATTTCAGTTGTTATAAATTTCGTAACGTATGCTAACAGGTTTTGTATACTTTGCTGTATCACGCATCTCCTTATTAGTAAACAAACAGTTGCTTATTCATTGATATGTTTTGTTGATTTTTTGTTTATGGGGAGCGTAGCCTTCTCTCTCTCTCTCTCTCTCTCTCTCTCTCTCTCTCTCTCTCTCTCGTGTGTGTAGTGTACGAATTTACGGTATATGAATTACGGTTTTCTCCATACGCGATTGCGTTGCTATAACTAGTCGGTGACATAGTTATTTACTATTGACCGAAACTCATGACTAACGGCAATAAAAATAACATAATAGCACACATACATGGCAGCAGAAATATTGATAATGATAATAATAGTGGTAAAAGCACATACACATACCAGGCTCTAATATAATTACACTGTTCATATGCCTCTCTCAGGATGGGGGGAGGGGGAGAGGTGGCCTCTCACAGAATAGGGGGTGGGGGGAGGTGTCCATGAACCTTGCCTCTCACGAGGCACAATTCCAGTTCCAATTCATGTGTGTACATTTTATGTAATCTAGCCACACAGTGTCGTTACAGCAGTTTATATGTGGGGATTTATGTATATATGATGCGATAAACGAGAGAGAGAGAGAGAGAGAGAGAGAGAGAGAGAGAGAGAAGAGAGAGAGGAGGGGGGTGGGGGAGAGTTTATACAAGTGTCCACAATTTGTTGATTCGTTGGACTTCGGGGATTGCATATGGTTACATGACGTTGGGACACCTGGCTGCTGGAGTAGCTCTCTCTCTCTCTCTCTCTCTCTCTCTCTCTCTCTCTCTTCTCTCTCTCTCTCTCTCGTGAACATTCTTTCCCATCTCTCAGATGCAAATGGTTCTGAGAAGTAAGTAAAAGTATTTTGAGTCAGACACAAAACGCAGTTAGAGGTAAACAGTTCAGAACTGATAATCTTTGTTTAAAATGCGTTATCTTTCAACTGATTTATTACAATGCGTCATCAGTCAAAAGATTTATTAAAATGCATTATCCGTCAACAGATTTATTAAAATGCGTCATCAGTCAACAGATTTACTAAAATGCGTTATCCGTCAACAGATTTATTGAAATGCGTTATCCGTCAACAGATTTATTAAAATGCATTACCCGTCAACAGATTTATTAAAATGCGTTATCCGTCAACAGATTTATTAAAATGCGTTATTCGTCAACAGATTTATTAAAATGCATTATTCGTCAACAAATTTATTAAGATGCGTCATCGGTCAACAGATTTATTTATCACTGGTTTTGCCCGCTAATCAATGTATCGGACTTTGATTGTGGTCAGTGCCGAAGATATGCGAGTTATACACACACACACACGCACACATACACACACACACACACACACACACACACATATATATATATATATATATATATATATATATATATATATATATAGTTTGTATATACACATCTATATAGTGGAATTAAATATATTTCGCTTTCAAAGTTTATATCATGATAGCAGAAGAATTTTTCAATGTTGTTTTTATAAAAGATATCCTATAGATATCAATACGTTTTCTTACTGGATGTTCTATGATGTTTGACGCAGTTCATAAAACTAGTCAATCACTCAGTCAGTCAGTGCGCTCAGGGAGCCGACAGTGTTTGATGAGACAAGGATAGAAAAAACTGTAAGCAATGATTGGCCACTGTTATTTACTTAATTATACCCTTTAAGGGGGATAATGCCATCAGTGCACCAGACGCGATGCACTGTAGGCATCGCTAAATTTTTTGCAGTCCTTTCGCCCCTAGCTGCAACCCATTTCATTCATTTTACTGTACCGTCGATCATATTCTATTTCTTCCATCTTGCTTTTCACCCTCTCCTGACATATGTTTTATAGTCTTTCTCCTGTTACACCTTTAAAATCTTTCTAGTTTTAGTTTCCATTTTAGCACTGAATGACCTCATAGATCCCAGCGCTTTGCCTTTAGCCTAAATATTAATTTCCGATCCCAATTCCATTTGACTTAACAGAGCTACTTTGGCTTGTTATCTGCGTGTCACCTCCGAGGTGCTAGTACCAGTGGCGGATTTATGTACTATATATATGTACATGTTATATATATATATATATATATATATATATATATATATATATCTATATATATATATATAGATATATATATCTATATATATATACTTGTGTGTGTGAACTGTATGTATATGACAATCTTAAGTACCTCTCCATGAAAGATTTCTAGATCCGTCACTGGCTGTAATAGATTCACTTCACCTGTGCATCTCATGCCCAACGCCGTTCCTTACGACGCTCCTGATTGGCTGTTGATAAGCCAATCACAGGGCTGGAAACTCTCAGTCTCTCGAGAGAGTTCACAGAGGCAGGATGTAAGTTCCGTCTCTTAAAATTATAACTTTCATTACACCCCATTTCTACCTGCAGAAAAGGAGTGTTCCTAATTCCATCACTAAACATCTTTCAAACCAATGATTTGAGGATTATTATGATATAAGATTTATGAAGGAATCTTTTTATAATAAAAAGGAATAATGAGAGGGATATAGGAGGACTGATTGTAGGAAAAATAACCAATGGGATAAATGAATATCCTCTATAAGGTATCAATATCTAAGTAACGATTTTTTCATAGAGATTTCCACTATAGGATAGGAAAGGGTGATGGTGATAATGATAGTGACGATAATTAAGTATTAGTATTCTTTTTTCCGCATAAGACTTCTTCTATCGTGGGGTCTTGATCATGATGATGACGTCATCGAGTGATCGCGTGAGCATCACCTGACTACACGAAGATAAGAGAGATAGATTACTATTCTTAACCTTTTCCTTGTTATTTTCATAGTGATAGCCCTGCCTCTTTTTTTTTTTTTTTTTTTTTTGTAGCATTGTCTTCCGTGTCATTTAAGCTACGAAACTATGAAAAACAAGATGATAAATGATGAATGCACTGCGATCTCATGTAAGGGATGAAATAATATATTTCATATTAAGAATTTCCTGTTTGTTTCACCATAAGTATTTTAGCATAAAGTTTACTGAAGTACATGATTCTTATATCATTATAATCCTTAAATCACTGGCTTGATGATGTTTACTGATGAAATTGGGAAACTTCTTTTATGCAGGTAACACTGAGTTGTAATGAAAGTTATAATGTTTGAAAGATGGAGCGTAGATGTTGCCTACGTGAACTTTCTCGAGAGACTGAGAGTTAACAGCCCTATGATTACCTTATCAACAGCCAATCAGGAGCGTCGTAAGGGACGGGACTGGGCATAAGATGAACGGGTGAAGTGAATCTACTATAGTACTAAACTCGGCTTCCCCTTGAGCTTCAGCTATGTTTAGTACCAGCATACCGGAGATGACGCGTAGACAAGGCAAAGTAGCACCGAGTCTTCCGTGTGGAATTGGTCTCTGCTTCTGGAGGTATCGGGATGTTCGTTACAATGAAAAAAAAGAAAAATAATTTAAGCCTATTATCATTCAAAGCGTTCACGAATACTACAGACACTAAAGATTGTTACAGTGTTTATAAGAACGTTTTTTGTTGAGTCATTCCCAGCTTTCGTCACGGGACCACCATTGATGTCAGTCCCAAACACGTCGTTATTCCACGTTTGCACATCCATATAAGTGCCCTTTGTCTCTTATCAGCTATCTACTTGCATCGTGAGTGATCAGGTCTGAAGTATTGTCAGTCGAGATGTATAATTTTTGTTGTTGCTTTTGCTTTTTATGGAGATTTTAATTATATATATATAATATATATATATATATATATATATATATATATATTGTGTTTAGACATTTGTATACATATAATTATATAGTATACATATACTAAACATTTAAATATATGTACATATATACATGTATATATATACTGTATATTTATTTTTAATATATTTATACTTGTATACACATACGTGTCTGCATACGCACAAATATATTAAAAATAGGTAAATTAATATACAGTATATAGGCATGTATATATACGTATATGTATATTTGTATATTTATGTATATTAATGTATGTATGTATGAACAATATGCATATACATATATGTGTGTGTGTGTGTGTGTGTGCGCGCGCAGTCTGCCAAAGTGGATGCCATAGCTGGATGGTATAGCTCTAGGCTCATATTTGGTAGATGCGCAAGTTTTCCTGTTCTATCGTTCACCATTCCACCCACATGTAAAAGGGAACCGTTTGTTTTGTTGGACCTAGTGGTCTCATCCGTGAGAATTTGGGGTGAAACCGCGAGCCTCTACTTGTGGAGTTAAAAAAAGCGTATATCTTAGTTTTATGAGACCACTGAGCAGATTAACAGCTCTCCTAGGGCTGGCCCGAAGCATTAGATATTTTTACGTGGCTAGGAACCAATTGGTTGTTAAGCAATGGGACCTATAGCTTATTGTGGGATCCGAACCACATAGAGACATGAATTTTTATCACCAGAAGTAAATTCCTCTGATTCCGCGTTGGCAAAGTTGGGAATCGAACCCGGAGCACCAGATCGGTAGTCAAGCCGGTAACCGACTCGTCCAACGAGGAACAACCTCTGTAATTACTCAACGAAAACAGAAAGCGGTGTTTCGAGTAAAGTTAATTAGCGAAGTATTTGTAATGATATAAAAAAGGGTGGGGGTTATTACATCAGTTAGGAAACTGCTCACCATAAGAATAACTCGGTAACACCAGCGTAATGTACCAACGAAAGCGATGTAACGCTTTTATCAAAGAGAAACTTTTTTTTTTTCATAACCGTTGTAGTGAAGGACACTTCCGGTGCAAATGCTGTAGGGGTTCGATTGAGTACACTGTTGACCCGTAGGTCGCCAGGGCACGATAAAATAAACCGTACATTCTCGTGGGATGCCGGGAAACGGTAGTGAACTATGGAGGAATTGATAATTTGGGGAAAACAGAGATTAGGTTTTGAGATTTTAAATTTTTTTTATGTTATTCCAAGAATTCTAAACAAAATTCTTAGAATTTTTTAGATAGTGAAAGATTGATCGTAATATTTTGTGTTCATTTTTGTCCTTTTTTCCACGTACTTTTTGAGCGTGTTGAAAGTGAATATTTTCCTTCCTCCGTGAGCCCCATAAAGAGACGATCAAGTTCATTTCTAGACTGTCTTTGACCAGACGTTTTTACCTCCTGACAGACGAGAATGAACGAGCACATTTGATAGAGCTTGAACAGACAGCGCGGTCAAGGGAATTAATTGTACGCCAGTTACTAAGGGCTGAAGAAATTTGTTGTTACTGCTTCGAGAGAGAGAGAGAGAGAGAGAGAGAGAGAGAGAGAGAGAGAGAGAGAGAGAGAGAGAGTCTAAATGGTTGTTGTGGCTGACGTTCAGAAGCCCATTCCATTCCTTTGTGATGTCCATCGAAATTCATTATGACTTAAGGTCATGAATGTAGAAAAATAAGGATTATTGAAAGAAAAGCTTGGTCGAGTTATCAACTAGCATACAGGAACCTGCCTTGCCCACGGCTATTCTTGGGGCGTTGAAGTATCAGGCAAAATAGATTCAAGGGCGCATGCGCAAGAATGAAGTTCATGCTTACACGTATGCGCTTGCATAAACACGAGCCCGGGAGAACAACCAAACAGACAGACAGACAGTATATGTTATCTGCCAGTTCTCAGACTCGCTGTAGGAAAATTGTAGTATTTAAATATATATAGAACAACCTACTCGGACATAAACATGAACTCAAGACGAAGAAATGCACCTAGACTTAATGACGCTTACACTTAACCAATTAAACATGATTTTAGAGTGAAGCACAAAGAATACGTGCAACAGGTACCAAGGTGGAGCGCAAAAATAGAAAAAAGTACGACTGCACCAGATACAAGCAGAAGAGCAAAGCTTAATCGTCTACGGATTGCTGTGTTCGTCTGTATCCCGCAGAAAAGAAAATAAAACTCATTTCATTTTAACCAGCGACGCTTGGTTCAAAAGTGACAGAGATCGAGGGAAAGATATATATATATATATATATATATATATATATATATATATATATATATATATATATATATATATATATATATAATAATAATAATAATAATAATAATAATAATAAGAGATAGAGAAAAGGAAAGAGAGAAATAGCGACAGGTGCAATATAGGTCTAACAAATGTATAAAAGTAAAGAAAGTGAGTCTGGGGTTCTGTTCCCCTGTCAAAGAAATGCAGCCTCGGCGTTAAAGGAGCTCTGCGCGATTATGGTGCATAACGCCTAGAACTCTCTCTCTCTCTCTCTCTCTCTCTCTCTCTCTTTCTTCATGGAACCCCATAGTGCAAGTCAGCGCAGTGGAAGATTGTTACGTACGTACAACTCCCCTCCCCCCTCACACTAGAGATAATATGGATGAATGTAGTACTACGATTTACCTTTGTCGATCTCTATAACATTACTTGCATTATTGATAGCAGCGTAGTCATAATTCATTGTGATGATCTTTTATGATCAACTATAAATATAATCTTGTAATTGCTTTTGAGTAAGTAGCATTATTAGACTTGAGCCTAATCCCACACACAGGCCAAGTCTTAATACGGATCTTCGTCAATAGTCACCCTTTATTTTATTTGGTGTACGAAAGAGATCAAAGACCTTTAGGACTTACGAATCATTGTTACGAGGAGAGAGAGAGAGGAGGATGAGACGGAGAGAGAGGAGAGAGACGAGATGAGAGAGAGAGAGAGAGAGAGAAGAGAGAGAGAGAATGTCAAGGTAAGGATGACTTGGCATCACTGGCTTCCGACTCGATAATGGTAAGTTACATAGCATGACGTGGGAGATTTATTATTGGAACCTTGCTCTCAAGTGTGTTCGTACCCTTTTGACTGCATATTTTTCACTATATATATATATATATATATATATATATATATATATATATATATATATATGTATATATATATGGGATACAATCCACAATGAAGTAAATTCCTCTTGTAGTTTAAAATATATATTTCTTGTATAGGATTAAACTACAAGAGGAATTTACTTCATTGTGGATTGTATCCCCATTTACTTAGAGGTACGACATAGTACCTGGCTTCTGCATATATATATATATATATATATATATATATAGATATATATATATATATATATATATATATATATATATAACGTTGAGCCTAAGCCATTTCGTCTGAGAAAGGGGTGGCTCTGGAGAAAATCAATAGAACAGGGTGCCACAGTGATATTTTTACCTTTGAAGGATGAATGAACCCTTGTGCAATGAAATTACTATCAGCTGCCTCCCAAAAGGCTCATCAGCAGTGCGTCAGACTCCCATACACTCACTAACATTCACCACTATCTGTCATTATCTCTTTAGACCATTCCTTGCCAGTGCATCTTTCAAACCATCTATCAATTCCCTTTTTATAGGTTCTTCTTTCCCCATTTCCCAAGACTTCTCTGAATTTTACAATCTTTTCACCAATTTATCATTCCCCATTCTTTCCACATGACCGAATCATATCTAGGCACTGAGATCCATCCGTTTGTTTACCGTAACTTTCTCATTACTTCAACTTTTTTATTTCCTCCCCATTCGTGTGCAGTAGTCACGCTTCATTTCCATGGAGGGGAACTGGCTCAACAGACTTTACCTACATCACTGCAGATATTGATGTTCACTATTTGATATGAAATTTTGTCTGGTTTTGATAACTCGCAACAAACCGCAGAGCAGCGGTGTGCGATTGCCATGTTCCTTCTTCCCCTTCAAGAGAGCCAAGTAGATAGGAATGATGAGTCGGAGAAAGAAGGCATTCGCTCCACTATAGCGAAGTCCTGTTTAAAATTCTGACCAAGGTCCTCTGACGATGACGCAATAGCCGTAAAATGTTCGTATGATGAAAACAGAGGCTAAGATAATGGTGAGAATTGATGATGAATATGGAGTTATAATAAGTTGTTTATAATAAAAAAAAAAAAACTCCAGATTGGTGTCAATAAATAGTATCACTTGTAATAGCTAGAAACTTGAAACAGCAACTATTGATCCTTCTCAGTGGTTACGCAACGTCGAAATCTTTTTTTTTTTTAATTTTTAGCTCTTGCGAATATTACAATTTATTTCTTTAAAATGTGTATTTCACTAGGGAACGCTTATTATTCGTATATGAGTCTGTTATTGTAACATAGCTACATGAAATATTTTAAAGTTAGATAAATTTGAAGTAGATTTGGTACACTTACTGTATGAATGTCGATATTTTTCTTTGTGTGTTAAAAGGCTGCATGGCAAGGAAAATAAAAATTTTTGACATTTTAATGTTTCTATTTAAAATGCAATTCTATTTTAAAAAATGGGAGAGAGAATTCGTTGAAATGATATTTATTAAAATAATCATGTGGCTAATGAATTACTAATGAATATAACAAATTACTAGAAAAGGCATTATTTTAATATTTCAATTCGCGCACTTTAAAAGGAATCTAAGTAATAGAATATAAATGAATTGCAGAAAGTGGAAGGTATACATAAAAATAACTACGATAGTCATAATAAATTAGGGGGAAAAAAGTACAACGAAGTGACCTACTTTCGGTACGTCTATAAAAGTACTACAGCGGAACCAAATGTTCTGGGAGATGTTATCATTCGGCGCAAGGCCTCGGGCGCTTAGGCCTACTGCTGGTGGTGTCAAGGTCACGTTTCCTTGTTTTCCTCCATCGACCTACAGAGCTGGAACCAGGCCTATGAAGTTCGAAAAAGGAGCGTTAAAGAGGAAGGGATTCATACCGCGTTTTTTTTCTTTCTTTCTTTCTGTTTTCCGGGGGTTTGTATCAATGTTGACATAATGATCTCGGGAGTTATATAATGACTCTCTCTCTCTCTCTCTCTGTGTAAAGCCATGCTTTGTTTTTTCTTTGTCCCCTTCAAAAACAAAAGCGAAATTATACTTGTAACATCAGTAAGAGGAACAAATGAAGTGCTTGCTACCCGCCACAACACATCTTTTTCCGCGCCGAGTACCTACACGCCGTTGAGCAACTTCTGTTTTGGCCAAGATACTCTCTAGCTTAGTTTTGGCTGATGAGCAGTTTGACTGGAGAGCTTTGAACTGCGGCTGTCTGCCGTGAAGGGCATTTCCTACAAAAGAGCGCGGTAAATATTCCTATTTTGAGACCTCTTGTCACTTGGCCTGCTCTTCTTGTGTCGGGTTTTTTGATGCGTAGATTGAAGTGTGGAGGAGCATCTGAGTGCTCTTAGAGTTTGGAGTTTCATTCCTGATGTTATTCATTCCCGTATGTATGCAAACGTGTTGTAGTATATATATATATATATATATATATATATATATATATATATATATATTATTATATATATATATATATATATATATATATATATATATATATATATATATATATACATGTGTGTGTATGTATGTATAACGTGTGTGTGTTCTTTTTGTTATATATATATATATATATATATATATATATATATATATATATATATATATATGTGTGTGTGTGTGTGTGTGTGTGTGTGTGTGTGTGTGTGTATAGTATTAATAAAACACAATACTATACCCAAAGCTTCAGTGATTCAAGGAACTGTTTGACAAAAAGCGAAGTGATGAACTTTCTTTAGATATTTGTTGATGTTTTTTTTTCTTTCTTTTTAGAGTTTACTAGAATTTTGACGTTTCAGTTACGTAAATAGCACATTGACCTTTAAAAACAAAGTGTTATGAATAAACGCTATCTGGAAGCCACTTATCGTTCAGAAAATTATAAGAATTATATAATGTTAATAGATATGTGTGTGTGTTACATATATAAATATATTTATACGTATATATATATATATATATATATATATATATATGTATATGTATATATATATATATATATATATATATATATATATGTAGTATATATTTATACATATATATATATATATATATATATATATATGTATATATATATATATATATATATATATATATATATATATATATATATATATTTATGGCGAAATTAGGTTGTGTGTATATTTAGAAGGAGAGGGTGTATGTTGCGTGTGGGTGGGGGATATGATGGAAGATACGGGAGGGGGGGAGAGGGGAATTGGGCAGAGGTGGAATATATAAGGTTCTGGGAGGGGGGGGAGGGGGAACGGGTGTTAGCTGTTGAAGGTATGTCAATGTTCCGTACCTGTATATTTTGTTGTGTTCTGAACTAGATTGAGCCTGTTCAGTCCGCTCCCGCTCCCAATGCAAGAGAGAGAGAGAGAGAGAGAGTGGTGTGGGGGGGGGGAAGGGGGAATATGCCCTGAAAAGTGACGCAGTCCGGCCATTCAGTAATCCCATCCATATCCTTCCAGGAATCTATAATGGTGTCGCAGAAAGCGACGTCGTAATCATACTTATATGCCAAGTTTATGGGGGGCTGGGCGTACAGTGCTCCCTGGGGAAGCAAAATTATGCATTATTGGTTACTGTGTGTTCCGAGTATAAGAGAAATAAAATTCATTGGCTTCATGGAATCGTTTTTTGGCTTTAGAAAGAAGGGCAGATGGTGGGTTTGTTAAACAAGAAAAAGAAAAAGTGCCTTTCTTGACCCAAGTAGTGAATTAGGTCCCTAATTGTCTGTCAGTCGACTATTTTGGGTCGCAGCCAGGGTAGTGGGCAGGGGGAGAGAGAGAGAGTGGAGGAAGATGATTGCCATGACAACGGAAGGGCCTCAATCCTCACTCCACGAGGGTGAAACCATTTACAAAGTATAATATATTCTGTTGAAGAATATACTTGTTCAATCTCTCTCTCTCTCTCTCTCTCTCTCTCTCTCTCTCTCTCTCTCTCAGTAGAAGTAGAAATATAGCCCTGCTCTCTCATTCCCTCTCTCCCTCTCCCTCTCATTAGAAGTATAGGCCTGCTCTCTCTCTCTCTCTCTCTCTCTCTCTCTCTCTCTCTCTCTCAGTAAAAGTAGAAATATAGGCCTGATCTCGCATTCTCGCTCTCTCCCTCCCTCTCAGTAGAAGTCTCTCTCTAAGTACCCTTAACTCATCGTACAACTTGTAGAGGGCCGCCACAGTCATTTTCTTTCATAATGGGAAGAGGTCACTGACATCGTGGTGTGAAGAGGAGAGAGAGGGAGACGAGACGAGAGAGAGAGCGTTTGTATTTAATCATGGGGATGGATGTTAAGAAAATCATATTTTTGTTTTAGCCATACACGGACACACATCTATGTGTATATATATATATATATATATATATATATATATATATAATATATATATATATATATATATAATGTGCATATATGTGTATATATACCTATACATATCATATATTATATATAAAGCTGATGGCCGGACTACATATGTATGTATATTCGCTATAGACGGCGAAACTACTGAACCGAACTGGACCAAAGTCGGACCATACGTAGATTATACAGATTTTATATGGGATGGTTTACCGCTTTCCGTTTTGATCCGGATATCCGGCCTTGCTAACGTCTTTATTATTATTCGTAGAAAAAACAAACATTATTCTAATAGATCTTCTCACGAGGATTCCAAATGTGCTCTTACTTACTTTTCTTCTGCTATGAAAAATAAGGAAGATATTGCGGTTCAAACAACGCCTGCCTACGGTTGCTCTCTCTCTCTCTCCCTCTTCTCTCTCTCTCTCGCTCCTCTCTCTCTCTCTCTCTCTCTCTCTCTCTCTCTCTCTATATATATATATATCTATATTATATATATATATATATATATATATGCGTGTGTGTGTGTGTGTTTGTGTATGTATGTATGTATGTATATGTGTGTGTGAAATCCTCCCACGAAACTATTAATTATGTATTTGAAATTATAATAATCATAACAAAAGTAGCAGTGAGATGGTACTCAAAAGTTTCATTACGAAAAAAGATTCCTAGTGCATCGGAATGATGTCAGTTTGCAGCTTAATGGCATAATATTTATTTTTTATCCAAGGATGATGATACGTATAAATGCTATGCGTTTTGCACTAGTACCCTTTCGAAGATTTGTCTGGTCGTAAAATTCCGTATTTTTTTATGCTTTTCAATTTGCCTCGTGTTCGTGGTCCTCCTCCTCCTCCTCCTCCTCCTCCTCCTCCTCCTCCTCCTCCTCCTCCTCCTCTTCTATTGATATGGGGCGTGGTTGATCCTGATAACTTATCGCTTGCTATTTCATACTCAAGCCAAGGCAGAGAGGGTTTTTAATTTACGTTATGGGCAGGATTTTGTTATTGAACAACCAAGCTATTGGATACCTAAACGTAAGGTATATATATATATATATATATATATATAGTATATATATATATATATATATATATATATTATATATATATATATATATATATATATATATATATATATATATATCTATATATATATATATATAATCTATATATATAGATATATATATATATATATATATATATATATATATATATATAGATATATATATATATATATATATATATATATCTATATATACTATATATATATATATATATATATATATATATATATATAGATATATATATGTATATATATATATATATATATTATATATATATATTATATATAATATATTATACTATACACAAACACACATATGTATATATAGTGAGTGTGAATGTTTAACAGAGAGAGAGAGAGAGAGAGAGAGGAGAGAGAGAGAGAGAGAGAGAGATTATACTAGAAACACAGATATATAGTCTGCTGTAGAAACTAATACTGGGACTACTATGATAAAGAATGAGACACGTGGTCTCACGGTTATGAATCAGACACTCAAGGAGGGAAGTGGGCAGTGTTACGCAAGAGCTAAGATAAAGAAGAAGAAGAAGAAGAAGAAGAAGAAAGAATTACGCAGGCAACAGAAACCATAAAAATGTCTTAATTTTATCATTTTTTGGTTAATTCAACTGCCTCTTCTAAACCGTCGTTAACAGTTTGTTTCAGCAGATCCAGGCATTTGATCGCGTTCTCTCTCCAGCCTATTGAGATTAATTGTTTGTTTGTATGGTGTTTTTACGTTGCATGGTACCAGTGATTATTCAGCAACGGGACCAACGGCTCTACGTGACTTCCGAACCACGTCGAGAGTGAACTTCTATCACCAGAAATACACATCTCTCACACCTCAGTGGAATGCCCGCGGCCACCGAAGTGGCAGGCAAAGACTGTACCAACCACGGCACTGAGGCGCTTTCCTATTGAGATTAAGCATTCAATCAGGACGCCTTTATTTGATGATCATCTTTGCTATGACTTCCAATTCCCAATCACCAGGCTTTGTTTCCTCCCTTCCCATTCTGCAAAAAAAGAATAAAAAAATGATCGAGTACGCAAAATGTCATCGGTCATCTTAGTCTGGTGCTTTCTACCCTCTGGGATTCTTGCGTAATGATTCTTCTGTGAGATTCTTGGAGTTATCATCAGTAGTGTCCATCCAGGTAATATATATATATATATATATATATATATATATATATATATATATATATATATATATATATATATTACAGCATCGGAGGAAGGAGAGATACCAAATTCCTTTTTTAATGGGATTTATTACGCTGACGTTTCAGGACCATGTGTCCCATTTTCGAAGCTAAAAATTTAAAAAATACCAAAATTAAAAATAGACTTAGATTAAAACATGATCAAAAGTTATTTCTTTAACACGAAGAAATGCAAAGGGAGGCACAAGAGAGGGGAACAGTGATTACCGGTAGTGCTGAGGGCAAAGGCTGAGTGACTTAGGTTCCGTATCGGTTCCGACTGAAACTCAAGAGAGGTAGACAGAGGAGTTGATGTGAACTGGGTATTTAATTGGGGAACCAGTTGTTCAATAAAAAGAGATTCGAGTATTGCCAATTGGTGTTCGTTTGAAGTTTTGCCTATTATTTTGAAATCCTTGTAATTAATGTTGTATTTGCATTTTTTCCCATGGTCTCTCATACACGAAAATTCGGGGTTTGATAGTTTGACGCCCGTACGATAGCTAACTCCACGATGAGAGTCCGATCTTACCTTCAACAGCCTCTGAGTTGAGGCCTTGTACTTCCCCAGGTCACATCTGGGGCAATTAAACAAATGTATGACTCTCGAGGTCATCAAAGGTAGCAGACTCTATACTTGAACAAAGACTTAATGGTCATTCGGTTACATGGAATCGGTTTTAAATCGACTGCCGGTAGGTGTTTGCTTACAGTAAGTCTCCATTCTTGATAAAAGTGTCTATCATAGATTAGGGGGACACTAGCGTAGAAAGGTAGTTTAGGTACTGTTGGTAGTTCAAAACGTGGGTAGAAGATATTATTTCGAAATTTTTGGTAATTGTTTGTAAATGAGTTCAGATGGGAAACAGTTATTCACATGGTATTGGTAGAGAAACAATTTTTTCATGAAACGCATTCCACCCCGATGTTAAGGTCAACGCCCTGTGGAACGGAAGAGTAGACAACGAATTCAACTTCAGTTAAAAAAGCATTGGCTGTAAAAGTTAGAACCCAGACCAGTAAACGTTCTCTTTCTGAAAACAGTGGTATTAAAATGTTCATCACGTCTAAAAACCGACACATCAAGGACGGGGGAGTTTATTTTCATTATCATATTCGATTGTGAATTTAATATTTGGATGCATTTATTTGGCAAATTCGAGGAATTCGTCTGCCTTATCTTTATTTCAACAATTCTACTATAAAAAAGAGGGTAACATAAAAATATCAGCAAAAATGGGACCTAAAGGTGACCCATGACCATATTGAGGAGAATCACAGGTTTTTTTTTTGGCATAATTTTTCACTCTGTTCATAAAGCTACGCACTTCGGCGTTTAAGGCATCACCCGAAGTTCACGAGGAACTTTAAATTAAGGTTCACGAGGAACTTTAATCACTCCACCATCATTAGTAATTTTGTTTCTTCACCCAAAGCGTTTTCCATTTTTTATACATATTCCTGTTTGTTTAGAATTACCATACCTTTTCCTCTGTCCGGTCCAGTTATTATTATCAAATCATATTTACCCAGTTCTTTGGGGATATTTAAATAATTTTTAGAGAGGAATGGGGTCCATCGTACAGTTATGTTGTTATCAGTTCCCTTCTCTTGTACCTTCTTTTGCATTTCTACGTGTTAAGATATAACTTTTTATCTTGTCTTAAGCTGAGACTATTTTTAATTCGTGTGTTCTTTTTTATTTTTACCTACGAAAATGGGACACATGGTCCTGAAACAAACGTCAGCAAAATAAATCAGATTAAAAAAAGGAATTTGGTATCTCTACTTCCTCCGACGCTGTATATCAATATATCAATATATATATATATATATATATATATATATATATATATCAGGTAATATACATATATAGTAATGTGGGTGTGTTTGTTTGTATGTACATAATGTACATATGAAAGAGAACCCTGTTGTATAGCGCTGGAATTTATAGATTCGAAGAGAGAGAGAGAGAGAGAGAGAGAGAGAGAGAGAGAGAGAGAGAGAGAGAGAGAGAGAGAGCAGACCGCTCTAATTCCACTTCTAGGAACAGCAACAGTATCTGAGATACAGAGAAGAGAGAGAGAGAGAGGAGGAAGAGAGAGAGAGAGAGAGAGAGAGAGAGAGAGAGAGTGGGATGTGGGAAGTATACTCTTAAAAATTCGAGGCGCACCGCACTGTTCTCTTTTTGACCTTGAAATGGATCCATTTTCTTTGTCATAGTGGATATTTTCTTTCACATTTTGGCTATGATGACATGCATACCGCTTGCTTGTGCGGTGGGCT
>NC_087202.1:106805512-106833012 GCF_015104395.2 Macrobrachium nipponense | reverse complement strand
AGAAACCAATTGGTTACCTAGCAACGGGACCTACAGCACTTATATCGAGAAGTGAATTTCTATCACCAGAAATAAATTCCTCTGTTCCGCTTGGCCGATCGTGTCAGTGGTGTTTTGATATATTTTTTTTAATGAGTTAACATTTTGAATAAGCCTAATACTTTAGTGATTTTAGTTATATGTTATGATAAATGGTTTTATGAATAATTATTAAGAGTCAACTCGCTGTATTTCAGCCTTGAAGATGCAACCGTTTAGTTGTGAAGCGTCGGCATTAGCAGTAAACCTTCCATTGTATCGAGTGCCTTTAATATATATATATATATATATATATATAATATATATATATATATATATATATAGAGAGAGAGAGAGAGAGAGAGAGAGAGAGAGAGAGAGAGAGAGAGGTATCTCGCCCCACGCGTTTGTTTCCAAACATTTTCGAACTTATAGATGTGTCATTTGTATTCAGGTCCTGTGGCCTCTGCTATATTTATCGTCGCCATGTGACCTGAAAATGTATTTCTCTCTCTCTCTCTCTCTCTCTCTCTCTCTCCTCTGCTCTCTCTCTACTCTAAACTACCGACCCTGAGCCCTAAATTGCTCTCTTCTTTCACATTGGCCCTGATTGCTGGAGTGGCACTGGATGAGTCGTCGTCTTCTGTCTGTCTCTTCCCCCCTTTGCCATCTCGTATACTTCTTTTTTCCTCCTGTTCCTCCCTTCCTTGTCATTCTCTTTTATTCTTCCTGATTCTTCTTCCTTTTCCGTTTATTGTTACTTGGCCACTATTAGCTTTTCCTTGTTCTCTATTCATCTCTTTATTTTTTTATATATTTATTTTTTACCTCCGTCCAATCTTTTGACTTTTTTCTTTTTCCTCTCGTCTTTCCGTAACCTTGTTCATTCCTTTATTAATTAATCTTCCTTTTGTGTTATACTTGTTTAGAATAAGGTTGTTAACATTTATATTCTTTGTTGTTGTTCTAATTCTCACCTTTGATCATTTTATTGCGCTCGTGTTTGTTGTTGTTTCCGTAAACTGCAGTTTTGGATTCGTTAGTGATGAGTGAATTCTAATGTTGTAAACAGTTTTATCATTACTATCAGTTTTCCCTCTTTTTATATATTTTATATATAGTACTATATATATATATATAGATATATATATATATCTTATATATATATATATATATATATATAATATATATATATGATATATATTCTAGATTATAATTGTAAAATTGATAGTATATAGATATATATACATATATAGATATATATAGTATATATATAATATATATATATATATATATATATATATATATATATATATATATATATATATATATATGATAATCCTAAGTGGGCCCTCAATGGAAGGTTTCTAGATCCGCTACCGTTCGTATGATAAATTTGTAATGTCATCATGACCTGTTTCAGTGATGTCATGCGTTCAGGATTTTGAATATCATTGTCGCAGCTGTTCGTTATTGATTCCGTAATTTCCGGAGCTGTTATCATGACTGTTCTTGCTGCCGTTCTTGTGACCTTGAACGCACACTCGAGAGACGGCGGTGCGCCATCACGTGGCGGCCAGCGTGCTTGCTCTCTAGTACGCTGACAGTGCTTGCTTGCTGACAGGCAGCCAGAATTGCTTTTCAGGCCCATGGCGGGCGGCAGGGTTGCTCAACAGTGTTGCCAACTGTAGGGTAATTGCCCTACGTGTAGGGTAATCGAAACAAAATCTCAGAGAGCAAGGTAACATTTTCAAGTGTATGGGGATTGTAACAAGTTAGGTTTAGATCAATGTGCTTATTAGTATTCATGATATTGCATCTAAACATAATCTAAAGATTTATTTATTACCATAGCGGCAGAATGCTGGGTCATTTTCAGTTATGTAGGGTAATTTCTCGTCTCCTGTAGTGGGCATCGGGTTATAGAGGTTGGCATCACTGGTGCTCAGACGCTCTCTCTCTCTCTCTCTCTCTCTCTCTCTCTCTCTCTCTCTCTCTCTCTCATTTTACTTCGTCGAAAAAGTATCCTCGTGGTATAAAAAACAAAATCATTATTTCTTTCCTTTACCATATTTGAGAATGAATGGTTTTGTGCGCGTGTCTACTTCATATCCTTGCAATGGCCATGCACGGATACCCTCGGTATTTAAGAAGGGCATTCCGTATGGTTCTGATAGTATTCGTAACTATGAAATAAGACAGTCATCAGAATATCGCTTTGGTTTTCTCGGAAAGTCTCCCTGTTCAAGCGAGTGGGCTTATTCGTCAAGACTGCAAGTTGTTCTAAACAGTAAAAGAATCGCTTGTCCCATTAAATAGCAAAACAAGCTCCTTTATAACAAGCATTTTGCTTTTCAGCACAACTCGCAGTCTTGACGAATAAACCACTCACTTGAACAGGGAGACTCGTTAAATATCGAAGGTATGCGCGTGCATGCCCATTTTCAGGATGTAAAGTAGACACGCGCAGAAAACCATTCATTCTCGAATAAACTAAAGGAAAGAAATGATGATTCCGTCGAGAAAGCGAAATGCTCCGTCTTTCGGGCTGCAAATGTTGCGATAGTAGATTCACATCAACCGTTCATCTGATGTCTAAGCCACTCCCATACGACGCTTCTGATTAGCTGTTGATAAGCCAATCGATTGGCTTATCAATAGCCAATCAGGAGCGTCGTAAGGGACTGGCCTAGACATCAGCTTGGTTTATTATTTGGTAGTTTCCACAGTTATTGGTGGTGGGCCCAGCCTTTTGCCAAAAAAGCGAAACTCCAAGGCAACAGTTTCCTCCACAGTTGTTGGTGGTGGGCCCAGCCTTTAGCCAAAAAAGCGAGCCTGCAAGGCAACAGTTTCCACAGTGGTGGGCCCAGCCGTTTGCCAAAAAAGCGAGACTGCAAGGCAACAGTTTCCACAGTTGTTGGCGGTGAGCCCAGCCTTTAACCAAAAAAGCGAGACTGCAAGGCAACAGTTTCCACAGTTGTTGGCGGTGGGCCCAGCCTTTAACCAAAAAAGCCAGACTGCAAGGCAACAGTTTCCACAGTTAGTCGCCTTTTTCGACACCAGGACCTACGGTGGAAGTGTAAATGTTCACCATGGAGTACGTTATTCAAGTGCAAGAATTGTCATTCAGCAGATTCGTCATGTACTACGCAGCACGAGTCTTCTCGTTCAACCGAAGGACAAGGAAACAGGAGAGTGGGTGACTTTCAGAGGCATGAGGACAAAGCCTTTGTCCGGATCCATCTCAAAATCGAATGGACGCGGCCTTGGCCCATGGCCAACCCCTCCCCAAATATTTCACAGAATTCCAGCTGTAACTTTCCATCGAACGACTTTCCCGGTACTGGTGAGTGAGAACTTTCCATTGTTGGCTATGTGGATTCGAGTAATTGTTTACATTTTCTCTTTTATTTTCGTTATTTGGGAATGGATGAAATGGACGGCCTCCTTGAATCCTGGAGAACAGCTGAGAACTGAAAATTAATTTTATTCATGAATTTACATCAGTTCCCGGAAGAAACCTAAATGGATGATCTTTACTCCATTAGTTTGACCACGAGTTCCTCATGATGAACCATTTTGTCTATTTATGGGTTGCTCTGTATTTACTGTTAATATTATTATTATATTAAAAGAAGCATTGCTGGTTCAATTATAATATTAAAAATGCAATATTTCTTTGAAACTACAATATATATATATATATATATATATATATAATATTATATATATATATATATATATATATATATATATATATATATATATATATATATGTAGTATATATATATATATATATATATATATATATATATATATAATATATGAGAGAGAGAGAGAGAGAGAGAGAGAGAGAGAGAGATATTTGTGTGCTCATGTGAATGAATGAATGAGCCAGCTTAAGCGTTTTCCTTAAGGGGAATCATTCAAATTCATCCTTTGTCGCACAGCCGAAGATTCTCACGGCCGTGGAGCGATTGGGGTGCATGAGATGACGTGAAGTTTTGTCCTTGGAGAGGAAGAAGAGAGAGAGAGAAAGGAAATAGTAGATTTGTCTGATGCCTAAAATAACTACTACTTGGAGTTTTTTTCGTTTGACGCTTCTCACTGACTTGCAGCTCCAAAAAAGCACGAAAAGAGGTTCTGTACAATGCCTATTCCGCCATGTTGTTAAAGTTTTTAACTGATATTATATAAAGGATGCACCGCCTGCATTGCGTCTTACGTGGCACACTGTTGCATCGTTTCCCTCTTAGGGCTCTCAGGTTCTTTACTCTCTGCCTTTCAATGTTTATCCGATCTCTTGCTCCAGGTTGGTCTATGGGTCATGAACTTCATGTTTGGGCGCGCCGTCGTCCAGCTTAGGCCTAGCATGTCACAACCTTGGAGGAATAACTCCGACCTTCTATAATACTACCGTCATTTCTGACGGCCTGGATTCACCAGCCTCAGTAACAGGTCATATTTAGTACTTAATTCCGTTGAACCTTCCTTTGCAAATTATCTTGAAGGCTCCTCAGATTTGGTTAAGGTGGAGTTTTGTGAACTGAGAATAAACGAGTTCATCATAATTCAAGTAAATGAACAAATGAAAATCCTTGGCAACTGCGCGCGAGTACCTGCCGGCAGTGTTTATGTCAGAGCTGTTGTCGAAGGTTGGTGCTTGCTTAGGGGCCTTCTTCGCATGACGCAATCAAGCGGCCTCAGGAACTCATGCGCGCGCGCACGCGCTCACTCAAGCGGGCTGTCTGAATTACGCAATTGCAGGCTGGAAACTACTCGATCCTTTTCCCCGGTAACAGATTGATTGATCGATTTAGGGTTACTGAGAGTGGCGTTACAACCCTTAGGTTTTTTACGCCGTTCCCTTGCCACAACGTATGACGTGTGTGCGTATTTGCGGCGGTGCTCTCTCTCTCTCTCTCTCTCTCTTCCCTCGCCTCCCTTCCTCTTCTCACTCGCTTCCTTCCTTTCATCTCTCTCTCGTCTCTCTCTCTCATCTCTCTCTTCCCTCTCTCTCTCTCTCTCTCTCTTTATATATATATATATATAATATATATATATATGTATATATATATATATGTTATATTCTTTGACTTGTAAAACCTTCCTTTCATGATAACTTTTAAGTTTTTCCTTTTTTGACCAGTCTCTCTCTCTCTCTCTCTCTCTCTCTCTCAACAAGATGCGAAGAGCCACTTCACCTTGTGAAGTGGCTTGAGTGGGAAAGAAGTGTTGAAGTGTCACTCTTGAAGAAAAAAGGAAATAATTTACCTTTACTGTGTGTTTTAGAAAGAGAGAGAGAGAGAGAGAGAGAGAGAGAGAGAGAGAGAGAGAGAGAGAGAGAGAGAGAGGGGGGGGGGGGAAGGAGGAGAAACAGAGCGAGGGATTTAAAGCTTTTGCATGGCAATGTATATTAGCGAGAGAATTTTTATTATACGAAGCTTCATTTTAATGTGGTTTAATGTTAGCGTCTTTGAGAGGGATTGAGAATTCAGTTGTCATAGTGTTAAATGTAAGGGAGGGTTTAGTTACGAAATAATGTTCGTTGAGAGAGAGAGAGAGAGAGAGAGAGAGAGAGAGAGAGAGAAGAGAGAAAGAGAAGTAGTCATAATGATTAGAAGTTAGTAGATCCACAATTGGAAAGTAGAAATGACTCATAGTTTAACCGCAAAAACTGGTTGTTGAAAACTGCATTAAAAAAGGGAAAGAATCTTCCAGATTAAAGATATCGTACCACATTTTTGTAGACTCTCTCTCTCTCTCTCTCTCTCTCGTGTAATGAAGACTGTCTCATAACTGTACATTCAGTGGAGACAGAAACATCTCTGAAGCCGTTGTGTCCTGTATTCTGGCGTGGACATATCTGCCATATTTATTTCCATCCTCGAATTCAAGGTTCCTGGATTGCAGAACGTTTCCTAAAGCTGAAAGAATCTTCGGATTTTATGTTATATATATATATATATATATATATATCATATATATATATATATATATATATATGTATTAATTGTGTTTCTTTACTTATTTATTTATTGTTTGTTTGTGTTAGTTCTCTGTGAAACATTCAATTTAGTTCAACAGTTAGATCATGAATATGGACGTCTGTTCCCAGCAGAGATATAATAGAGTACACACACTTAAGTATCTTTGATTCCTTGTTTGCACTCTGAAGCCACAATCCACATAAGGTATTTGCCAAGCCGTCATGTTGGTGTAGACGATAACATCACTGAAGTCCTGATTTCTCCTTCGGCTAACATATATAAAAATATACATCAATTCCGAGGTCGAGCGAATTGGATATTAAAGGACATTTGTAGCTAACTGCGCTTATATATATCTATATCCCCTTTATTGCTACGTGCAAGCTTCTAGGAAGCGGAACACCCCGATTCGTCAGCGTCTCGTCGAGTGGAAGAGGCGTCAGCGAAAGCCCAACTTATCCTCTTTAGTGGTAAAGCTGATGGTCGGAAGGCACCAGGTAGTGCATTCGAGGACAGTCCCCAAGTATTCCGGAAGACAGACAGACAGACAGGAGGGTAATAATAGGGTAAAAATTCTTGAGGGGAAGTCCCCTCCCCAGGCGCAATACTTAGCGGATTCTTCTTCCTTTTTTTTTCGTCATGAAGAGACCGGGCTCGTCCTAAATGCGAAGCAGGAAGTTGGCCCATGATATTTCAATTTTTTTATATGTAGTTTATCGTTTTTTTTATTGGAAAAAATAACAGTCCTGGCAATAACGCATGTGCATTGAGTGGCATCTGGAATGCGATATGTGAAATATTCACACCAAGAGCGGTGCTTAAAGTTGTAGGATTATTGGGGAAAATGCCATCTTTCCCTTTAAACTCGGACGCATTAGGTGGGGTCTGTCCTGGTGTTTTGATCTCCGAGAAATTAACCCCACTTGTATTTTTTTTTTCTTTTGTAGTACAGAGAATCTTACTTCCTCCATTATTTTTTCCGTCAAAGTAGTTGGAAGGGCTGGAATACTGCTTTTAAGCAGCATCCATCATTGCCTCACGTTTGTTTGTTTTTCCTCGAAAGTAAGAAAGCGAAGCCGTACGCTCCTGCACTTTAAAATTAGAAATCGATGATGATCATCACTTCAACCAACCCTGACGAAGATTGTCTTCTAGCGAACAATCACGCACTTCTTGGGGGGACGAAACATATCTTTAGGAGATAATATATACTTTGTGTTATGGACGCAGGTATACGAAAGGCATTCCTGACCAATTCAACTTCACAGGCTTATTCAAGGTCACATATTCATTCTAGTTACTTTGGCTAGTTGCTGTTCGCTGAATGACCGTGGGAATTAAGATTCAAACGAGCTGGGCTTTTTTTTCTTGGTTTGACTGCCAGCGCAACGCACCATGAAATGAAAATAGTTTTTTTTATTATGAATGTGTGATTCAACGAGAGATGTAGCGAGTTCTTATCTTAGCGACAGATCTATTCGCTGAACTTCCATACTAATGGATTGAATAGAGCCAGTCTCCTTGACTTTAAACTTGATTTCAAATAAAGATAAAATTTTTTGTCATTTTATTACGAAGCTTAGAGCCTCTCATCGTGCCGCCAACAACTATAGTCAGCAGGCCAGTTGGCCATTCATAGTATAACCGATTTTGGACAGTAGGTATTTTGCGAACGTTTATTTTAGCGAGAATTACCCAGCTTGTTGCCAGTTCCTATCTGCCGAGTCTTAGCTATAGCTCTTATTTTGAGTTTTAGGACTTGTTTGCATGCCATTGAATCAGGACTACATAGCGAATCTGTATTCAAGTGAGAATTATTCCCTTGTTACCGAGATTTAATTTAGTTATTGTTACTTGTTAGTAATTGTTTGTGTGTCCTAATTTAACCGAGGGTACTATTGCACACTTGTTTGCGGGCTTTTATTTTAACGAAACTTTTTTTATTTCCTTTTTTTAACTTGTCTGGGTTTTTATTCAAGAGAACATTTTAAGACTTGGTGTATGAACTCGTCAGTAGGTGACGTAACTCTCGATGAAGTAAGAACTCGACGAGTAGGTTCTGCTGCTGAGTACTTTTGCACCGTCACGGGCGCAAATCGAGTGCAGAATAAATCTCTTGTCTCAAAGCTGTGATAATATTATTGTCTTTTCGTTCATTTCTTCTGTTATTATTTGTAAGTTACGTAAGCGTCATTTTGTATTGCATGTAAAGACGGGCAGTATTTGCACATATCACACATCATATTTATTATAAGTCGATATTTATTTTCTGCAATTTGTGTTCGTTTGTAAACCCTAGTACCGATATCTCTCTTTGATTATTAGTTATGTGTTCTTAGTATTATGTGGAAACTTTCATTGCAGATAGCTCAGCTCTGGTTTTAAATTACAGTAATTAGAGTCGTTGAATTTAAACATTATTTTCGTCTTGTAATGTGAATGACAATGCCGCAAGGTTGGAACAATTTTCACTGTAATTACACCACTGAAGACATTCTATCTTTTATTTTTTTTTTTTATCACAGATTGAATACATGATCATCAAGCTGGACCACGAGAACAGGAAGGCCAGACTCTCCCTGCGCGGTTCAGAACTCCTGGAAGTTCTCAGAGAAGCAGAAGAAACAAATCCCAAGTGAGTGAATTCCATTTATTTGGCGTCGCTGGTTTTGACAGTTGATTCCATTTTCCTTGCCTCTGTTCTACAGATGATTTTAATTATTGTTCTCTCTTGTGTTTGAAAGCAGATTTTATTCTTTTTTGTGTTCAATAGCCAATCCCATTTTTCTTCCTTCTTTTCGATAACTAATTTCAATTTTTTCCTTCTGTCGGATAGCTAATTTCATTATTATTCCTATTTTGGGGTTAATTCCATTTTCTTCATTCCGTTTGGTAACATTCCATTTTCTTCCTTTGATAGCTAGTTCCATTTTCTTCCTTCTGTTGGGTAGCTATAGTCTGTTTTTTTTCATCTGTCTACCCGCATGTGGTGTTTTCGTATGGTAACACTGCATCTTGGGCTTTTAATATAGTTACGCTATGTGTAAGTTTTAGGTAAATAAAAGGATATCTGGGTGTACATTTGCAACTGAAAAGTGTTTTAATAATTTACTGTATGCGAATTACACAGTTAATATTCGAAATAGGATATTGTTATTATTGTTGAATGTAAGCTGCCTTTTCGGGGTGGCGAATGGAACAGCCAGACGCGTTGGGGGGGACCCAGGTGGAGTGTGCTATATTGTCCCCCTCCTTCCCTCCAGGACCGTAATGCAACTTACGCATATCACTCCATTGATAAAACATCTGTTCGCCACTTCATTTTTATGGGGAAGTATTCGTTTTTCATCATTCATTCTCGAGACAATTTTCCAGCCACGACTATTAGGGTGGTAGTCCCTTAATCAAAGGAGCCTTACATTTTTTTACATGTTCATTTATTAATGACATGTGGCCTAGCACTGATACATCTTTTTAACATAATTGTAATGTTGAATAAAAGGAATAACTATAAATTTGTTTCAGTCAACTACGAGAAATGAGGAATTACCATAGAATCATGTAGTAGCAACAGACACTTTTATGTAAAAAAAAAAAAAATCCTTAATTGTTTTTCCTTATAACTCGGCTCTTCATAAAGATATTGTCAGCATTGTATGTATGATTATCCCCTAATATTCTTGGCTCAAAAACGGTCTCGAGAAAGAATGATGAAAAACGAATACTTCGTCATAGAAATACAGTGAACAGGGGATTTGTCTGAATAAGTTGTATTACGGTCCGGGAAAGTGTGAGAGGGAGACTGAACAACACACTCCACCTGCCTTCCCCCTCTCGCTCAACTGTGATTCGTTAATGAAGATGCACCATTCTTGGAGTTCCAGTTTAAGTGAATCCACAATAATAATAGCAATGATATCGATGCCAGTGACTTTAGCGAATAAGGAGACAGCTTTAAGTAAAAAGCAGTACAACCAGAGCTTTCTTCTTTCCAAATACGGTCAATGCACAAATAACATTTCCACAAATTCCATTAAACAGATGCTAAACCAAGTTACGTCCTATCGTATCTGGCTAAAACGCACTTTATAAAAATTAAAAGTAATATACTGATATACGTGTAATGAAGTAATACGTAGCTTAGTAGCAGAGTAGGTGTGGTCCAATAAAGTTGACATCTTGCCGTCGTGAACAGAGAAGCAATTTTCCCGCCACTGCGTCTGGCTGTTCCATTCGCCACCCCGAAAAGGCAGCTTACAATTAACAATAATAGTATCCTATTTCGAATATTAACGGTGTAATTCGCACACAGTAAATTATTAAAACACTTTTCAGTTGCAAATGTACACCCAGATATCCTTTTATTTACCTAAAACTTACTCATAGCGTAACTATTAAAAGCCCGAGACGCAGTGTTACCATACGAAAACATCACATGCGGTTGGACAAATGGAAAAAAACAGAGTATAGTTCAGTTTTCTTCCTTCGGTTGGGTAGCTAATTCCATTTTCTTCCTTCTGTTGGGTAGCTAATTCCATTTTCTTTCTTCTGTTGGGCAGCTAATTCCATTTTCTTCCTTCTGTTGCGTAGCTAATTAAATTTTCTTCCTTCTGTTGGGTAGCTAATTCCATTTTCTTTCTTCTGCTGGATAGCTAGTTTCATTTTCTTCCTTCTGTTTGAGAGCTACTTCCATTTTCTCCCTTCTGTTGGATAGCTAATTCCAATTTCTCCCTTCTGTTTGACAACTAATTCCATTTTCTTCCTTCTGTTTGACAACTAATTCCATTTTCTCCCTTCTGTTTGACAACTAATTCCATTTTCTTCCTTCTGTTTGACAATTAATTCCATTTTCTCCCTTCTGTTTGACAACTAATTCCATTTTCTTCCTTCTGTTTGACAATAATTCCAATTTTTCCCCATTTTCTCCCTTCTGTTTTGACAATAAATTCCATTTTTTCTCCCTGTCCCTTCTTTTGACAACTAATTCCATTTTCCTTCCTTCTGTTTGACAAATAGGTTTCCCAAATTTTCTCCCATTTTTCCCTTGTTTGACAACTAATTCCATTTTCTCCTTCTGTTTGACAACTAATTCCATTTTCTCCCTTCTGTTTGACAACTAATTCCATTTTCTCCCTTCTGTTTGACAACTAATTCCATTTCTTCCTTCTGTTTGACAATAATTCTATTTTCTCCCTTCTGTTTGACAACTAATTCCATTTTCTTCCTTCTGTTTGACAACTAATTCCATTTTCTCCCTTCTGTTTGACAACTAATTCCACTTTCTCCCATCTGTTTGACAGCTAATTCCATTTTCTTCCTTTTGTTTGATATTTAATTCCATTTTTCTTCCTTCTGTTGGATAGCTAATTTCTTCGTTTTGTTTGATAGCTAATTAAATTTTCTTTCTTGTGTTTGATAGCTAATTCGATTTTCTTCCTTCTATTTGACAGCTAATTCCATTTTCTTTATTCTGTTTGACAGCAAATTCCATTTTCTTCCGTCTGTTTGATAGCTAATTTAATGTTCTTCCTTCTGCTGGATAGCTAATTCCATTTTGTTTTCCATTATTTTCTATGTTTGACGGTCAAAAACATTTTCGTTCTGTTCGATACCCAAGTTCATTCATCTTCCTTTTGTTTTTCCATATTTCTGTTTCTCATGCATATGTGCAATCGGTAATTCCATTTCCTGTCAAGTGTGACAGATAATTCATTATATTCCCCCCCTCTTGGACAGGTCAATATTATATTTTCCTCTCTGTGTTTGACAGACCCTTCAGTGTTGAGTGCTCCTAATCGAAAAATATTTCCATTTTCATGTTCTTATGAGACAAAATCTTTCATTGCTTGCTTCTCTATAGATAGTTGCATGTAATGATAGATTGTCTGTCTCATAGGAACTTGAAATAGAAGAATTTTTCTAGTAGGAGCACTCAACACTGAATGATCTGCCACACACAGAGAAGAAAGTATATATAATATTTACCTATTCAAGAATAGCAGGGATAAGAGCTTTATCTGTAAAAAAAAAAAAAGGGGGGGGGGGTGGAATATAAGGAATTATCTGTCATTTCAGTCAGTAGAAAATTCCTTGTTTCCTGGTTTTATTTTTCATCCTCCTCTTTGGCACATGAACTCGGGTTTCCTCCTTTCGAGAAGATAAGGAGTGCTATTCATTTCCTAGTCCTTTCATTTTTATCTTTTGATTTACAGTTCTGTGTTTCATTTTTGTGTTTGGCAAGGAATTCGTTTTTCAATATTTGCTTTCGCGAAGATGTTGGTTAATTATTTTCGCTTTCTTTTTTAATAACAAATACTAACTTTTAGTTCCTGAGTATTTCCTTTTTTTCTTGTCTCTTTTCCCTAATTGAGTTAATCATGCGTTTTTCATGTCTACGTTTGACAGAATCATGTTTTCGATCCCATGCATCTTCTTTCTTTAAAAATCCATTTTCAAGTTCATTTTTGGAAAATAATATGTTCATAATTCTCCTTAAATTATTACGTTTTTCATGTCTGTGTTTGACAGAATTATTATTTCAATCCCTAGATTGAAAAATAACTCAGTTCTCATGTTGCTTTTATTAGATTGCTCTTCCGTTGAAAATCTTGTTTGACAGATGATTCCCCATGACATGCTCTTGTTTACCAAATGCTGCCATTTTTCAAACTACTTTTGTAATTGTTGATATGGAATTGTCTTTCCCAATGACAGATTCAGTAACCAGACATCAGACGGAATTCAGATATTTACAGAAAACTATCGGTATTTTATTTCAATGTAAGATATGCAAAAACATCAAATTTCATACGTTACAAGACCCTTTCTGTTAAAACACAAATCATATGTGGAAGGATTTTGATTTTAACGTAACTTCAGATCAGACATGTGTCTGATAATGGCGTTCTCTGTTACCCTGAAGTTTGTATATAATTTATATAAGTTCTGTATAAAAAATTGTACTTGTACATACGTAGACACGTCCAACCCCACCCCCCATACCTTAATGTTATTTAAAATCTGTAAATCCCCTTTTCCAGTATTAGTTGTGCCTACCTGGCTACTGAGGAAAACTTCTTTAACCTACTTTACCTGTAGTATGTTTGCGTTTTTCCCTCGCTGCCTCACAGTTTTTCCAACCTCGATGTCATCTTCCTTGTCTGTCTTTTACTTCCAGAGAGGTGAGATCTCTGTGGCGTCCCGAATATGCCGAATACATGGTTGAAGGGACGCCGGGCCAACCCTACGGGTCCCTGGTCCAACACTTCAACATCGTGGAGCACAACATGAGCTTTCGCAGGAGTGAGGTCCAGAGCTTGCTCCAACCCGACGAAGTCGTCCTTTCCTTGACCAGCTTCCCCAGGTGAGCTCTTAGTATCAACCGCCATGGTAGTTGGCGATTAGTAAAAAGCCCGAATTATACCTTTATAACTCTGGAAATATTCAACCGACCGAGATGGAACTCTGGCTCTAGAGGCTTTCCAGTTAGGACTCAGATCGTGCCAAATTTCATCGAAAATCGACAGCCCTTCTGGAGATCCAGATATCGATTTTGGGTGTTCAGGGGATGTGGTAGGGGAGATGGGTGGGTGAGGGAACTAACATATTTGGGAAATGATAACAGTAAAAGATACAGCCGTGATACTTAGTTTTTCTGAAAGCTCATATACTTTCGGGCTTTGTTTTGTGAAATAATGAAACTTTAAAGTTACAGTATGCCATTCAAATTAGCCAACAAAATTCGAATTTCCTGATGCTCAGGTACGGACTGCTTACTACATTAGAAGAGACGTGGTTTGTGAATAGCTAGAGGAGTTAGAAGTTGGCTGACTTACTGTCAGTTATCTTAATTAAAAATTATCACATACTTTGAATTTACTTACGCCGTTATGACCTTTGAGATCGTTGATCTACCCTAAATACAGAGCCTCAATAGTTAGAATGTTTTCTCACACACACACACACACACATATATATAATATATATATATATAGATAATATATATATTATATTATATATATATATATATATATATATATAAATTGTATAATTATACAGCAAACGAGCTGAGCTGACCATAATCACTTAGAAGCCACATACTAGGTCCAAGAGAGCTGTATTTAAAACTTGAATAATCCCCATTCCTTTGTCACCGTATTTTTCTTGATCTAGGGCATTGCCATTGCAAAAAGAAGAACTGAAATCACAGGCAAAAAACTGATGAACTCAAACTTTGTAGTAAAGCCCAGCCACAGGAGACAGATATGGAGGTCAGGGGATACAAAGGAAGGGGTAGGGAGGGCATAGGGCTTTACTCCTCAACCTGATAAACTACAATGAAAGCAAAAAGTAGAAGTAAGAGTCTTTTCTCAATCAGTATAGAAAATGAGTGCCATGGTAATATGCTCAACTCTAACCTTACCTGAAGAGGTAGAAACTGGCATTCTTCGCGCAATACAATTTGAAAACTTATAGCATGTATTCACTTAAAAGCGTGTGATCATTAAATGCAACACTTCTTGGTGGGTAACTTTTTTTCTTTTTCTTCTTTGTCCTCAAGAATACTATGGGCGAACTCATTCCGATTGTTGCTTTTATACAGACTAGAGTAATGTTCAACAAAAAACCTCGGCTGGGTCAGTTTTGGGTGGTACTAGAATCAGGCGCTCTGGGGTGGTTCGCCCAAACCGAAGCCCATTCAATATTTGTATTATAAGAGCACTCGATTTCTATACTGATTAAGAAAAGACTCTTACTTCTACTTTTTGCTTTCAACATGATTTATCAGGTTGTGGAGTAAAGCCCTGTGCCCTACTTCCTTTGTATTCCTTGACCTCTATATCTGTCAGTTGTGGCAGGGCTTTTTGTGATTTCATCACTTTTTTGCCTGTGATTGTTATTATGATGATCATCATCATATGCTCTGTAAAATAAGCCTCAGTCTTACAACAGTCAATAATCCAAATCATTCTTTTGTCTCTCCGACAGACTGGGATGCCCCGACTTCACCCACCCACCGACCAAACCCGACCCTACTTCAGGGGCTTCTCACTCCTTGTTCTTCCCATCGGAGGCAATCACTCAGAGTCACCCACGCTACTCGACTCTGACACGTAACATCCGGGAACGTAGAGGCGAGAAGGTCGCCATCAATGTACCTAGTAAGTTTTTGGTCTCTGAAAAGCATTATGGTTATACTGTGTTTTCTGGTCTCTGTAATAATTTTGGTTTTCCTGTCTCATGTCTCTGGAACTTGTTATGGTTTTTGATTCTCTGGTTTCTCGGAAGGTGTCAGTAATTTTGCAAGTTTTACACCTTGCAAGATTCCAGTTGGTTCGTGAGTCTGGTCTCGTTGTAAGTTTAAAAGTCTGATTTCAGGGTAAACTGTCAAGCTTGGAGAGTCTGGTTACTTTGACAATTCCAGTTTTTAGCAATTTTTCTTCAATGGTCTCCAGATGTTTTCATGTATTCTGATCCCCCTCCCTATCTGGAAATGTCATGAATTTTTTTTAACCTTTAGGCCCTGCGGATGTTGTCGTAGTTTTGTTTGTGGCTTCGCGGAAATGAAGCAACTTACAATAAAGAGCATCTTGATAGAAATTTCTAGATCCTCCTTTTGCAGTCCAGTATCCTCTCAACCGCGAAAGTTACCAGAGTATTGACTATCTCTGTTAGGCTGCCTGCACACTTAGTGGAAGGTGGCTGGCCACTAAGTGGTCTGTCATTTAGTGGCCAGCTGATAATATCACCTTACAGTGGTGTGGCCAAGAAACAGTCATGGTAGCCACTTTGTATCCACTCTTAGTGACTTGTCTACGGCCTTCCATACAAACACGCATGTTCTTTTTTTTCCTTTTTTTTTTTTTTAGTGGCTAGCCACTTAATGGTTGTTCTATTTCCACTAAAAGTATTCCAGCCTTAGTCTTTTGAGTTCTTGTAGTTTTTGAAAAACTTTAGTCTCACCTTCTATGGTTTCATCTATGGCATGTCTACAGGCATCGAGGCAAACTAGGGAAACAAAAGTAGTTTTGAAATGTAAAATTGTAAGCAGAACTTTCAGCTTTTGTGATTTATGTGTTCTTCTATTCATCTGACACAGCTTCTGCTATAAATTTATTCGTGTGTTGTCCTTGAGGAGATTTAGTACTTGTCATTGCCTATTGTACCTTACACTTGTAGTCCTTTACTACACCTCCAGTCATATTCCTCTTTCATCTTACTTTCCTCCCTTCCCTCACAATTGCTTCAACATCATATTCAGCGCTAAATGACCTCATAGGTTCTAGCGCATGGCCTCTGGCCTAAATTATTCCAATTATGGGGGAAGATTTGGAAAGCATTATGTAATCTAGATGCTACGACACAATGAGTTCAGAACAGGTAAAGATTTAGGCGATGAAAGGTTAAGAAACCTTGAGACTATTTTCAGCCTGGAAGGTAAATGGCAAATTGATCGTGAATGTTTTTACTGTTCCACAAATTCTCCGCATTACTTTGAGTAGATAATGAAAGGAAAAATGTTTCCTGGGGGTTTGGTAAATTAGTTGTTTACAACTGTAGCAGGAATTTCCTAAATCCTTCTTGACTCCAGTTATTAACTGAAAATGATCATGATATACATATGAATAACTTGATCACGAAATATATAAAACGTGATGCCACAGAGGAAAATGAAAAGATGAGAATTGCCAAGATCTTTCGGTCTACACGACCCTTTACTTGTATATTGAAGTAAAGGGTCGGGTAGACCGAAAGATCTTGGCAATTTTCGTCTTTTAATTTTCCTCCGTGATATTACCTTTATTTATGTGTGTGTATATAATATATATATATATATATATATATATATATATATATATATATGTGTGTGTGTGTGTGTGTGTGTGTGTGTGTGTGTGTGTGTGTGTGTATAGTGTGCAATTATATAATATTACCATTTTCCTTTAACATCACGCTATGTATTAAAAGCTGCGAAGGGGCACAGCTGAGTTCACAGCGCACTAATCACTTGCACATGTCCTTCCAACTCCTCAGTTTACAAGGACCTGAAGACGCCCAGCCCATTCATAGAGGACTTGACTCAGTACGGCGACGACGGCACGTCGGCAGAGGCGGCGAAGGTGGACCACGTCTATTTGGACGCCATGGGCTTCGGTATGGGATGCTCGTGCCTGCAGATGACTTTCCAGGCCTGCAACATTGGCGAGGCCAAAGTCTTGTACGACCATCTCACCCCGCTCTGCCCCGTCATGGTGAGTTTTCAGTCGTCCCTTCCCTATTGGGATTCATCTCGACCTCCATGAGGGAACGGCGCCATGTGAATTTGTTCTGTTTACTGGTATAAAATTCTTCCCTTATTTCAGGCCTGTATGAGGGCCCTTGGGGGCGGGGGGGGGGGGGGGGTGTGTCGTTCCCAAAATTTCTAAAGTCCTTATTTTCTGACTATCCTTTTCATTGAACACTTACAAAGTAATAAATAGTTTTTTTTTTTTTTTTTTACAGCGAGTTTTTTTTTTTTTTTTTTTTTCATATGAATTTCGTTATTAAACATTACCATCATTCTTCAGTAGTAGGAAATACAAGAGTGATAATAGGAATATCATATAGGCCACCCTATACCAATATATGCAATGACATTTATATAAGAAAAGGTCCAGTTTTGCGGGGGAAAAAAAAAGCCCCTCATTAAAAAAAAAAGAAACTTTCGGTACGGCCCTATATTTCAGTGAACTTGTATGAACACGTATTAGTCGAGTTACGAGAGAAGTTCTCAGAGCTTTCCTCCAGCTCCTTTGGCTTTTTTTACAACACAATTCTTCATTAATGCGATGCGGATATTGCAGAAAAAAAAGGCATAATTCACTAGTGACCGTCATCAAGGTCGCTCTGTTAGCAATACAGCCAAACAGACTAAAACAAACGTCCAAATCTTCCAGCTCGCCCTGACGGCTGCGAGTCCGATTTTCCGAGGCCATCTCACCGACGTCGACTGCCGATGGGACGTGATCTCTGGCTCTGTCGACTGCCGGACGAGAGAGGAACGTGGCCTTGAACCCCTCAGGAACGATAGATTTGTGATACCCAAGTCCCGATACGACTCCGTGGACTGTTACCTGTCAGAGTGCGGAGGAAGGTAGGCCGCGTCAAGTGTTTTGTTCATGAGTGTCCGTGGAATTGGAATTTCTGTTATCTTGCAGGTAGTCTCTAGATCGCTGAATCAGACCGCTGGGCTGACTTTCATAGATGGTTTTTGTTTTTCAAGGCGAAAATTACTCGTAAGTTTGGAGAAATTGGACGGTGTCAGTGGGCCAAGTTTGAAAGGAAAGTTAAAATCTGAAAGAGCGACAATCTGCAGATTTTTCAGAAAATGAGAGTGAATGCTTCCCGGGAATTAAATTTCAGCCGAAGAGGTTTCCATCATTGAGTTTGTCTGGTAAAGAGCATTTTCAGTTATATATATTATATATATATATATATATATATATATATATATATATATATGTGTGTGTGTGTGTGTGTGTGTGTGTGTGTGTGTGTGTGTGTGTGTGTGTATGTGTGTGTTTTTTATCTTTTGTGGGGAGGTTAATTATTGACTCTTGAGTTGTTCCATGTAAGAAAATTGTGATACACCATTATTGTCTTACATAAAGGTGATTGATTCGCTTTCGCTTCCCTGTATACAGGTGAATTGTTCATCTTAATGGAAACAGGCATACATCAGTGTTGTCTTTCTTACAAGAGAATTGTTCACTTGTAAAGGAACAATGACTCAAATTATTGTTCACCAATGTTGCCTTCCTTACTGGCGAATGTTCCCTTTTCATGGGACTATGACCCACCATTGTTGTCTCATAAACAAGTAAATTGTTCACTTTTAGAACACCAATTCTACACTATTGTTGTATAAGTTATTATAGGGAAAAGTGATACACAGTTGCTGTTTTACAATGCAGGCAAATTGTTCACTTTTAGAAGAACAATGAGTCAATATTTATTGTCCCACTTACAGGTGTGAATAGTTTTCATTTAATGAAACAGTGTACATCATTTTTGCCACGTTTACAAGTGATATGTCCACTTTTACAAGTACATTGATATACCACTCTTTTCATAAAGCTCGCATTTATTTGTATGAAGAAACACGGACAATGCCACGCCACTCTGGTCCTATTGACAGCCAAATTTTCACCTTCACAGGCACAACGCTGCCTGTAGTACCATTTTATTACCGTACTGACCGGCGACTTTGTCTCTCTTGCAGATACAATGACATACCACTAGTGTACGATAAAGAAATCAAACAGAAGCTGCTTGATAACAAAGTCGAAGAGTCCGTTGCGCAACACATCGCTCATCTGTTCATCCGGGATTCGATATCGCTCTTTTCCGAGAAGTTGCACCAAGATGACAAGAGAGAGATGGATCATTTCGAAGTAAGATTCCCTTCGCTAGGCCTATGTGCTTTCCTTGGTTTGTTGCACTCATTGCCAATAAAACGTCTAGAAAAAAATGTTGTGTAAAGCATTTAATTATTGAACGAGGATGTTCTGTATTTTGAAATATTCTGTAAGTACTATTGAGGTTTTTATTGAGTAGTAATAGGAAGGAACTGATTGAAATGTGCTTATTGCGTTGCTCTGCTTTTGAACAAGAACTAAATACAATATCATGCTAATGGAATGTGTAACACAGTATTTTTATTTAGGATAAAAATTATAGTTTCTTTAAAATATATTCATAACGCGTAGTGCTTTAATGTAAATTTCTAAGATAACTATTAGTAATGAATGTTTATCAGTTGTCGTAGCTGTTTTTTTTATATACTATATATGAAATCAAAGTTCTTAGGATTAGAAAAGTGTGAATGATCGACTTCCGCCAAGTAATCATCGAGGCTCTTTCCTAATAGCGTGTATTTTCTCGGCAGAACATCCAGAGCACCAACTGGCAGACAATGCGTTTCAAGATCCCCCCAATCAACAGTGACATTGGCTGGAGGGTCGAATTTCGTCCGTGCGAAGTTCAGCTGACAGACTTCGAAAACGCTGCTTTCGGAGTGTTCATTGTACTCCTGACGAGGGCGATCCTCACCTTCAAACTGAACACTCTCATTCCGATCTCGAAAGTAAGTGGCGTCGCGTTGCTTTCACCCGTCACTTGGTCCTTTTTGTTATTCAGTGAAGTGTGATTCTAAAAACTGCATGTTCACTTGCTTTGATGTTGGAGAGATGATTTGTAATCAGTCCATCTCATTGCATAGATTAGAAATTACGTGTTCCTTAGCTTAAATAACATGTAGCAAAGAATCTAAAATAAAAAAAAATCCAGGAATTGCTAATTATAGGGCTGGTAAATGATCCCTCCAATTCTCCACTGAAGAAAAGCCAAAAATATGTCAACAGTGAGTTGGGTAAAATCCTTGTTGGAATTTCATAAAATGATACAAAACGGACTAACCAGAGGTTGCTAGCGCTTGTTGTTGTATGTTGTTTCTGTGGAAAATGACACTGGGTGTCCATAAGGCTTGAACAGCTACAGAGGTAACGCACATTACCCTAGAAGAAAAATTGTCAACAGTTAGGACGGAATTCCTGTAACCTACCACTAACTTGCATACGCTGATCAGTCAATCAATATCAAGTTCAAAGAGTGGCGCACTATATGCTGTTGTTCAAAAGTGGTTTGACCAGAACACTGTTGGCAAGTTCGAAGAATTGACTCTTCATTTGTGAAAATTACGTCACTGGAGTTGAGGAAATTGACAGCTACTTTGGGTGGAGGAGAGAAAACGGAGAATTGATGACAAGAGGCAGAGAGCAAAGGACAATAAAGTTACGCACACTGCTTGTGGAGTGCAGCATAGAAAACACAAAGAAATTTCTTTATCGATAAAAAAAAAAAAAAAATTGGATACCCTTACTGGGTATCCTACATTCAAGTTTCCGAAAGTAAAGGTTACAGCCTTTGATTTCGTTGAATTTATACAAAATACAAAATTCGGTTCAAAATTCAGGTCGGGGAAAGCCATTACTGAGCAGTTTATTGATAAAAAGCTGGCAGGTAATTATAAAGTCGTATTTCATTTAAATTATATATATGTATATATTTATATATATATTTATTTATTTTAAATAATAATAAAAAAAAAAATTTAAAAATCTATATATTATATATATCTATATATATATATATATATATATTAATATACTATATACATATGTGCATGTGTGTGTATGTATGTATGTACGTATTTAAGCCACTTTCATTTTTGAAGGTTGACGAGAACATGAAGAACTGTCAGAAACGTAACGCAGTTCTGGAGCAGAAGCTGTGGTTCCGCCGAGATATCTTCTCTCGCGAATGCGATAAGGGAGACGACGCAAGTCAGATGACAGTGAACGAAATTATCAATGGAATGGTAAGGATTCGTCATTAGACTTTGGCCATTTTTAATAATGTTTTTTTTTTTCAATTTTTTTCTGCGGTGGAAGATAGTGCATATCTTATCATCTTATTATCATCTTGTTAATTTTTCTCATACACCTTTGAGACTGCTGTGATGCCTTCTTTTTTTTCACTGCCGAATTATTAGGATTTATCAATGGACTTTGGATATCCTGTTCTTCGTAAACTAGTCTTATCAATAACTCATTGACAGTTGTAACTCTAGTCATGTTTCTCATACACTTTTAGACTTGTTATGCCTTTTTTTCCAATGCCGAATTTTATGAGGATTTATCAATGGATTTTGGATATCCTGTGCTTCGTAAAATAAGTCTTATTAGTTCATTGTGCTTTTGTGATGGTGTTCAACTGCACGTGTTCCTCTGCAACAATTTTAATGACATTTGAACATTTTCTACTTTGATATTTATTAAGTGTAAGTAGTCATTTTAATATTGATACTTATTAAGTGTAAGTTGAATTTTTAATATTAAATATTTGTGCTCGTATGACTCTGCTCATGTACTCTTCCGAGGCTGTCTTGTTGCTTTTGTTCATCACCGAACCTGATCCCCTTTCCAGGGCGACGAATTCATGGGTCTCGTCCCATTGGTGCGACAGTATTTAGGATTGTTAGACATGGATGCCGACACAGCGTGCACTATTGGACAGTATTTAAACTTCATAAGTGCAAGAGCCGCTGGAACAGCAATGACAACGGCAGCTTGGATCAGGAATTTTGTCACAACGCACCCAGAGTACAGGTAATATGAGATTTCGAACTACTGTATACCCCGTGGTGCACTGTAGGATAACTTCAAGTTCTTTGCAGCGTGGCTTCGGCCCCTAGCTGCAACCCTTTTCATTCCTTGTACTGCACCTCTTTCCACATTCTCTTTCTTCCATCTGATTTTCTTCTCTCTCTAACGATTGCTTCATAGTGTAAGTGTGAGGTTTTCCTCCTGTTACTCCTTTCAAACCTTTTCACTGTCAGTTTCCCTTTCAACGCTTAATAACCTCATAGGTTCCAGCGCTCGTCCTTTGGCCTAACTTTTATCTTTTCTATTCTCTTCTCGAACTACTGCACTTATGAAAAGAAGTTCACTTTTGGCAACAAAGTCTAGACGGATAGCCCTTCAGGTATTTCTTGATATAATGGATAACCATTGTAAATCTTAAAACCAAAAAACGCAAATAAAGCAGATGAAACAAAATACAGAAAGTCCTTTCATAGGAACAAGAAAAAGAGCTAACGTGACTGGCCCGACCTACCTCCCCTTAGAAAAGGTTATGTGTATTTTTGTAATACTATCAAAGTTTACTGATCTCACTACAAGAAAGTCTTCAGTCCCGTGCCATCCTGGTGAGAAAGTTTAAATCAAGAGAAATTGTCCAGTTCTCCTGTCATCAGCTTGAGATCAGTTTCGAGGCTCTTGCTATATGGTTATTAGTTTAATAATAAACTTTCATTGTCTTTCCTTATTATCCTGAGGATACTTTTACTTTTCTTGTTGTCACTATGTCTTAATGGCTGGGTTTCTTTGTTATTGCCTTTTAGCAAAAGTGTAGTGAACAAGAAGAAACACAAATATAGATTAAAGAAATACTGTATAGTATGTTCAACTTGGAATGCTTTCCATGGTCATTGTCCCCGTGAAATGAAGGTGACCTAAAATTATTTTTCCATCATCAAAAGCAAATCTGTTATTATTGCATTACTGCCTTTGAACTGAAGTTAATTTGGAATTCTGTCAATACAGCACTTGCGCCATACGAAGAGAGTGAACCTTTATAAGCAGAAGTAATCTTATTTGAAGTCACTTTTCTTCCAGGCAAGATTCGGTTGTGAGTGATGGAATTTGCTACGACCTAATCATAGCGACCAGTGAGATCTCCCAAGGGAAGCGGGAGTGCCGGGAGCTTCTGGGAGGAACCCCGAAGACGCGGACCTCCGAAGACATACCCAAAGCCATGAAGAAGATCATACAGATGACTTGCATGGCGTCACGCGTTGCAGAATAAGCGACTTGACTGACCTCAAAAGAACTGATTATACTGACATATCTGTTTCATGAATTAGATATTGTTATATAATAGTCTCATGAAATCTGTGATGACCAGTAATTATGCCCCTGGGTATTTATTGAAGTGCTCTTTGGAACCGAGTGCATTTCATTAGGTTAATGATGGGACCATAATTTTTGAAAGGGATCTTTCAAGATGTCACAGTGCATAGCTTTTAGCATAGATGTACAAATCTGTGTTGTGTTGGATATTTATGTTGATGAAATTTCGTATTTTCATCGTATATTTTGGATTTTGCACATTGACAAAGCAGCTCTTTCTTGGAGTTTCTCTGTAAGTTTAAAACAATTTCGTCTTAAGCTTTTTCCCTGTGATCGGATTCTTACAGCTGTCAGTTAACTCACTTCCACTCTTTGCTGTCAGTTTTTTTTTTACCAAATGTCTTACCTTTAGTTTAGAGCCAAAACTTTTTTGTACATAATAGGTCAGTAAATCTGGACTCAATCAACCCAGCTCCTACTTCATATATTTATCTCTATTAAATAGGGATTTTAAATGTTTCATTCAACAATCATGCCTTGTGGTGTCAGTTATCCTATGTCCTATGGACTGCAAATATTCTGTTCAGTAGCAGCAAGGAGCACAATACTATATAATGGAACTGCATGCAGTAAGAAGTCATAGTTATTGTCAGGGTACAGTCACGTCCTCACTGATATCGTCAATATTTCATTAGTGGTGTCTTGCTTAGTTAGGGTTACATGTTACAGTACAGGCGACAACACGTATTCCCATTGACAGTCACCTTGCAAGAGATTGACCAATTCAGTATTATTAAAACACAGTAGTACTGTATTTGTGCATTTAGATTTTTCATTGTGCAGTACACTATTCACACTGATGACTTCAGATTATGGAAAACACTTTTGATATCCTTACCACATATAATTGTGATTCACTCAAGTAGATTTCATAAAAATTCACTGAACAGAGCCTGTGTGCACATGTTGATATATATGAAATTCAACTCTATATATGGGACATGTAGGCAGATACTGTATAGACAGCTTTGAAGTACCCTGTGTAATTGTATACTGTATTGTATTATGAGCAATCATTCCAAATAGAAGAGTGTAGGTTCATTTAAGATGAAAGTGCCACTATTCACCTACTGTTGCTGTATTAGGGTTAACAGGTTGTCCACGCTGGTGGGTTTGCCTTCATACTGTTGAAAGCACTGCCGTCGTGCTTTCTACTTTCCTTTAAACATAGTGAATAAATATTATGAGCATATGCATTTCTTTCCCAATGCAATGTGCTGACGGAAGTGCTGTATCAGTATCTTGTGTTTGCTGCTTTTTCTTTCAGGCAATCGCTTGTTACAATGAACTGCATTCAAATACTATATACATAATTAATATACACTGAATCTGAAGTGATATATATTTGCTTTGAAGGAGGCAAAATATGAGCATTTTGAAGCAGTTTAATGTGAAACGAAAGAATGAAAGCCTGTTATCTAGATAATGTTTTCATCAACATGAATAAAGGACTGGAAATGCAGTAAGTAATTGCATTATATAAACAGTTTTAACAGTTATATATTGAACAATTTTTAAAAAGTTGTTTGAATATTATAACCTCAAAACCCTCACATATTAGAAATGCTACTTAAATCCACTTTTATAGTTATCACATTCCTCACATTGAGATATATATTTTAATAGAAGTACTGTACTCTTGCTCATTTTAAAGAATAACCTTTTCCATTTATAATGAGAAAAAGGATTCAGTAAGAATAAAAAACAATTTCTAATCCACTGTTGTTAACATTTTGTTAATCCCTTTGTAGAAAATGATCAAACCTGTTCTGGAAATCCCACTTCTGTCTGTCGAAAATTTGAGGTAACTCAGTGCTGCTCCCACCAGACTCCTAAAGTCTGTTGCAAGATTTCTCACGAGAACTTTATATTCTCTCATCACGAACACTGAACAAACCCAGGGCTACTAGATTCTATAGATCAAAAGGCAAGGTGTGTTGCGAATATGTTGTTGCCCTCGGTTTTTGGTCTTGTAATTTAATATGAAAAACAGTGCTGTCGTTGTGACACTTTCCCTCGAAAACTTAAATCCAAGTCTTAATTTTTTGTAATGGAAGGCTGACCCTTTTTATGTTGATGACAAGTTAAGTACTGTACACATGAAGACTGGGTGTAAGTAATATGTTTGGTGATAGAAAATTATTTCTGTTATAAGAAGTAAAAAATATTTTCCAGCTAATAAGCTAGTCTTCAAACTCTCAGCCAGGTTTCCAAACAAGCTGCTTGAGGTATGGCTGACCAAGCAGCGGGTGCCCATAATATACACAAGCCCCAAAAAATACTGTGCCACAGAAAATATAAAAGACCGTATTAAGTATATGCTATTTCATACATTCAAACGTGTTACTTTATAAATGCCTTGACTGAGAGGTACACGAAGATCAAGTCCTGAATCTTCAAGTGGAAACTGAAGCATCCTCTGGTGATGGTCACTTGACTGCCTATTGTCAGAGTTGCAGACCTTGGATACGCACGGAAGAAATTGGAGTAATAAAAGGATGAAACCTTGAAAAGTATAATGTTCATAACCTTGTTGTTAATGAGGAAAATTTACGTATAAAGCATCGGAGATGTAAAAAGGTTACACATTTTAAGGATTCTTAATCGTGCTGAGACATTGATACATAAGCTACCTGTCAAGTTTTGGGGCGTGCAATAAAGAGAGATATCCTCATTTACTATGACTTGATAAATGCTCACCAAATTTAAAGTATAACCCAAAATGCGTAAAAAACACGAACAAACTATAGTGACTGCTATTTGAGTTCTGTTTCAGCCAGTGAATAAGAAATAGGAATTTCGCATAACACGAAACTTTGAACAAATTAACGGTGTTTACATAATTCAAATCTAGTTTGTCAGCTTTTGTGAGCATAGAGAATGTTTTAACGAGGAAATTTTGTAAATACAATGCGTTGACTTCTTGAATTTCCTCTGATCTGCAGTTTAGAGTATGGTAAGCACTGTCATACTCTTAGAAGAAGGATATATAGGCTAGGTTTAAAGACAAGGTGGAAATGTGAATGGAGTTAAACGACACCTTGTAATACTTCCGTTGGTTGGCAGGACGGTATGGAAATTTTGGGTACTAACAGAACAAGTTATTGAAGCGATCCAAATTTCGTCAACTTACAGGAGAAAAAAAAAAAAAAAAAAACTATCTAGCTCTCTCTACAACGTAACACATGCTCCTAATAAAGATGGTCCGGATCATCAGAAACACGATGAAAAGACAGGGTAGAAACACGCTGAATTGTAAGAATTTTTTTTTTTTTCATTGTTCCAATCCACGTTATTTGCAAGAGGCCAGTAATATCTTGAGTAAATAAGGTGGAGCTGGAATGTTGAATATCGTTACTGTGAAACGTTTGTGGTATAATAACGTCGGACAAGAAATTTTTTCCTTCTATATTTTTATTGTTTTCTTAAGTCAAGCTTATATTCACACACAAACGTGGTTCCTACAGATTTGTCGACATTGACATTGCAGTGCACAGAACAGAAATGTCTGTCAAATACCTCTAAAAAGGATACAATGGCTATCAGGAAACTGCTATGGCTTCAATTATAAAAAATCGTTTTAATTTTTACTGGAAACACAAGCGATGACAATTATTCACTTACCATCGTGCAATATGTGCTACCAATTTTGATATGTCTTACTCATTTATTCTTTTTGTCCTTTTTTGGTTGTGTTAATAATTAAATACTGTACCGGTGCTAGCTAGTATTTTCTCTTCTTGAAATCTCGAGAGTCGAGACTACTATAAAGTTGATTCATTTAAGATAGATTCTTGCGCCTACGAGACGTTTGTTTGGCGGCCTCTGATTGGCTGGTACCGGGAGGTAGGCCGCTTGTTCATTGTGTCATATTTTCGTCTGTGACTTAGAAAACATGCAGTATGTTTATATTTCTTCATTT
>NC_087202.1:106800714-106805012 GCF_015104395.2 Macrobrachium nipponense | reverse complement strand
TTTATATTTCTTCATTTATCTCACGTTTTCCAAAAGATAATAAAGTTTTGGTCATACCAAAGGATTCGGTATTAATTGTACAACTAAATAATCTTTTCCTGAAACCAATTAGATAAAACATAAAGGAATTACAACGAGTAAAAGTGAAGAGAAAAAATTTCAATCTTTACACCGGTTTTTATTTATCATCGGATTTTTAATAAGTCATACGATCAAGACGAATTAAAACTTGTATTTTCATACAATAAAATCACCCTGAATACGCTGGTGCTTTCAGATTTTGGATGCGTGTAATATGTGAGGAGAAAATGAAGAATATGTCTTATTATTTTGCAGCCGTACTTGACTCAGCCTGATAGGAAGTCAATCTTTCTTAATATTTGTTGTTTATTATTTCACTGAGATTATTATTTCATATCACTCAAATAAGTCTCTGATGTCTCTTTCATTTGAAAATATATTCATAAAATAAAATTAGAAACAATGTCTTGAAACAACCTGATTAAAGTTTAGGCTGAGTTGAAGAGTGTGAAGTCGTCTTTCCACAGAGTTCAACTTTTGAATTCCCCGCGGCCCGCATGGGTCTGAGCTAACGATACCAGATGCATCCATCTGATTATTATTATTTTTTGCCTTATCAGATATGCCCAGACATACTATATGATGTTGGATTTAAAATGTTAGACAGTTATAATGGAAATTCCGTGTATTTATTTTCAGAAAATGTAATAATGTAACATGGTAAATATTGTCGAAACTGCAACCTTTTATATCACTAATTGGCAACACAAATCTCTCGCTGAGACGACAAACGCAACGACGACGTCTTGCAGATCAAGATGTTATCCCTTCTTGTTGCAGATCTCATTCTCTCAGCAGTACCGTCAAACTTGAATCATTTACTAGTGCAACATAATAAGACATATTCTCCACTTTCTCCTCACATTTTACAAGCATCCAAAATCTGAAAGCACCAGCGTATTCAGGGTGAATTTGTTGTATGAAAACACAATTTTTGTTTTATCTTTATCGCGTTAATGATGCAAAATCCGATGATAAATAAACACAGGTATAAAGAATTAAATGCTTCTCTTTTCACCTTTATTCGTTGTAATTCCTTTGTGTTTTATCTTAATGATTTCAGGAAAAGATGACTAAGTTGTACAATTAATACCGAATCCTATGGTATGACCAAAATTTTCCTATCTTGAGCAAAGCGTGAGTTGATTGAAGAAATATAAATATAATATTGCTAGTTTTCTAAGCCACAGTAGAAAATGATGAGACTGAGAGAGCGGCCTACCGTACCTCCCGGTACCAGCCAATCAGAGGCCGCCAAACAAACGTCTCGTAGGCGCAAGAATCTACCTTAAATGAATCGACAGTTATCGACTAATAAATTCAGTAACAGTCACTAATCCGGTTTAGAATGTCCGTAGTCCGTACACGTCACTTGGTTGGTCTAGCCTCTATTATAGTTTACTGCTCTTGACGTCCGTGAGAACTTTCCGTCTATCCTATATCGCTCTTTTCTGAAATTCAGACCAAACTTAGGCAATATAGGCTAATACAATCTAACAAGTACAGTATACCTATCAAGACCAAATACTACAAGAAGATCGTCTGTTCAACACAAATGGTAGAGGTAAAACCGCAGTTGTTCAACCCTGAGGCCTCTTTCAACAAGGAAAGTAAGTAATATAACTAGAAGACCACAACCGTTACTACAATGTCATCCATTCAGCAAGAAAGTATTAGTGTCCTCGTAAAGACCTCGAGACGCTCAAGAAAAGATTAAAGGGTAGGCTAGATCTACCTAGTAATTGGGTTGAGCACACACACTCTTTGGGTAATTTTTCGGAAGGCTTCAGTCTACCATATTGACAATGAAAAAACCATTTTGGGGTTTTCATGCAAAAATGGCTAGGAAATGATAGTGCACTTAAAGAACCTAAAAGTGCCAACCTAACATAGCCTACCCTAACCTACGGATGTTGACTGGTTACAATTTTGCCATAGCCTATTACCTAGGCTAGGCCTAGTTAGTAGTAGCCATGGAGAAGGGTGGGTGGGTTGCTGGTATTGTCTTAATTTTATTATTTTGGTAATTCTACACAATAGGTCCGCATGGACTGCAAGGAACGTAACCACGGATACGACATCCACTAGGGATTGGGGCATCCAAATCCAATGTATTTCGCCATGTTTAGTACTGGCTCCCGGGAGTTAATTACAGTCGTCCTAATAAATATTACTTAAAATTCTTGTTCAGGAGATAAAACTGCATAGAGAAACCGCAACTGCCATAGTCTGGGCCGCCGCGGATAGGTACCCTAGATCTACAATTATTTTTTTTATCAGTTACTATTAACTAAGCATTAACGCAGGTTATGTATTGTAGAGAATTTATTTGTCTGGATGTGTTTTACCTGAGAAAAATATACATTATAGCTAGGGGAAACAACTGATCCAGTCTTGCCCGCTTGTCACCCTCCAAAAAAGTACTTAAACACGTCCTGACAATGGAGATGGGCACCATTCATGAGTCATTGGTGGTGCGGTGGGAGCAAACAACTTGAGACCTCTACTCTCCTTTTGAAGTAAGCAAAAGTACTTTTTCGGAGGGTGGATCAAAAAGCGGGCAAGACTGGATCAGCTAGTCCACTTGGTTATTTCCCCTATTATGGGAGGTGGCTGAAGTCTTCCGAAAAATAACCCAGCTTTTGTTTTAACTTTATTCATGGTTTAAAGTTTATCGCATTTTTTATTCCGAATACTTAGACCTTACTACATGTTTAACGGTTTTAAATAGTCCCAGACCTATCTCGATAAACTCCCAGTAGAATAGACCTATAGGCTACTCGTGGGCAGGTCAGAACATGACCTCTTTGTGTTTTATGAGACCCGGGTTAGTTTCCTGGTACAGGACATCACAATTTCTTCATATTTCTTTGAATTTGGATCTTCAGGCTTTGTAGTGACAAGTGTTATTAAAAAGGCTGGTGATATTACCCGGACCGTCGGGCAAACATTAAGCACATTTTCTTGTTTTCTCCCGACGGTCGGGTAAACAGTGCGCTGGAATTATTTTCCCGACCGTCATCTAAACAGTACAATTGGGTTGTTATTCTAACGACCGTTGTGTAAACAGTGCGAATATTGCTTATTCTAACGACGGTCGTGGGAACTTCTTATTTTCCCGACTGTCGTTTGTGGACTGTTGTTAGCCTGTTCGTCATGGCATATTTGTAAAAAAAAGGCAACCGTCAAATTTTTTGTAGCTTTTTTAGGCTAAAAAATGGGCTATACAAATAGTATCTGTGCGCAAATTATTTCCAAAGCCTCATGGAACATCTAGGCCCCCTATGGCCAGTCACACTAACGTAAGGGGGAAGCCACCTCATATTTGTCTTGTAAAAAAATTATGGGCTTTAAAGGTAGGGTAGCCTCTATTCTAGTTTGCTAACACAAGTTAGGATTTTATATCTTATTACAAAACAATGGCAGCATATTATTTTTATACTCGGTTATTTCAACACTTATTAAAGGCGAGGGTAGCCTCTATAGTGTGATCACACAAGTTCGTAATCAAGTATCACATCAGTAGCGCCATTGCTATCTTCCATTCGGAATTTTTGTTTAAGGTTGTTAATGTCTACAGGTGTCAACATTTTTCCTGATAACCTGGGCTAGCGTATCTCGAAAAACCTTTGGTGGTACCAGACATCTTTGAACATTAATCTTCCCACATCAACGTCGTTCGTTTTCCAGGCGCCGCATTTGAGGGTACATTAGGAAGGTTTGACCGGCTTGTTTGCGGGGTTTTGGGTGAAATCAGCCTTGCTCACAACCAGGTAGTCTTCTTTTCTATTCGCGGTCAGAAGGAAGCCGCTGGGGCAGTTCATCTTGAATGTTTTGAAGAAAGATCAATGGGGAGCTGGCAGTTATAATAGATGGCTCTGCAGAGTAAGGGCTTTTAGCCTGGTACCCTCTTCGAGAGTCTTTGTCATTTTGTGATGTTGCCATTGTGACGTTATGATGTTGCCATGCAACTTGCGGTGTGCGCAGCATTGTCACCATAGAAAATAATTTGTGATTGGTTCATCCAAGATGTTTTTTAATGTTGAATATTTCACTTGCTACTGGGTAGTAAAAAGTATTGGAATTTTGTATTGCATGTATGCCAAATACTAAAACAAAAAGCGTCAATTTGCAATTGCATTATAAACGACCAAAAAACAATTACGTTTGACCGAGTTAAATTGATTTAAATGTCTGTGATTCTAGTACTTCTGACT
>NC_087202.1:106775714-106795714 GCF_015104395.2 Macrobrachium nipponense | reverse complement strand
GTAGACATGAAGCACACAGGATGGTAGATATTATTTTCATCTTCTTGAAGTAGAACAGCTCCAACGCCACAGTCTGACGCATCAACTTGTATCACAAATTTCTTGTCGAAGTCTGGAGCTTGAAGTACTGGTCTTGAAGTTAAAATGGCTTTTACCTTCTCAAAGGATTCTTGACACTCTGGAGTCCAAATAAACTTAGCTTTGGGACTAGTTAAGTCTGTCAGGGGAGTTACTACGGCTGAGAAATTTGGGCAAAAAACAACAATAGAAACAGCCATGCCTAAAAATCTCTGTAGCTGTTTCCTGGTAGTAGGGTGGGGTAGCCTTACGGATACCTTCTACATTAGCATTTACTGGAGCAAGAAGGCCTTTCCCCAAACTTCAAACCCAAGATACTGTACAGTTGCCTTTCCAAACTCACTCTTCTCTAGGTTGACTGTTAATCCTGCTTCTTGTAGTTTCTTGAAAGCTTTCTTCAGAATCCTCAGATGTTCTTCCCACGTTGTAGAGTAAATCACGATGTCATCTAGGTATACACCTACTCCTTCTATTGATCCTAGCAGTTGATCCATCACTCATTGAAATGTTGCGGGTGCATTCATCAGACCAAACGGCAGAACAGTATACTGATAATAGTCCAAAAGGAGTAATAAAGCTGACAGCAGCTTCGCATTATCATCTAAAGGAATTTGATAATATCCTTTCAACAAGTCTATCTTGGAAACAAACTTGGCTTGCCCAATATTTATCAAGTAACTGATCTATAAGAGGCAAAGGATAATTATCAGCCACACTGATAGAATTCAGCTTCCTATAATCAGTACACATCCTAAATGAACCATCTGGTTTCTTCACTAACACACATGGAGAACTAAAGTGACTTGAACTGGGTTCTGCTAATCGATGTTGCAGCAAATACTTCAACTTCCTTCTTCAAAACATCTCGATTGATACGGTGATAAGCGATAGGCTCTTTGCTTGAAAGGTTTTCATCTTCTTGAATCTTGATTTTCATGCTTGGTCAGATCAGTACGTCTAGGCACATCTGAAAAAAAAATTTCTGGAAAAATTCTAATTACGTCACTTAAGTCTTCACCATGTTCAACACTCAGATGTTTCAGTTTATCCTCCAAATTTTCCAAAATTGAAGAATTATTCATCTTGCTTGCAGTTCCCAGTTCGTAGCCATCATCGTCTTCTGTAGATAAATTTGTCTGGGTTACTGACACAGTTTCAGTTTTAGTTTCTGAGAAATAAGGTTTCAAGAGGTTCACATGTATCTTCCTTTGTCGTCGTCTTCTTTCTGGTGTTTCAATCACATAAGTTCTATCACTTAACTTCTGAATTATCTTGTAAGGACCTTGAGAAAAAATTTTATTAGTGAGGGGAAATCTCTGACAGGTAAGAACACTAACACTTGTTGACAACACTAAACTTCTTAGCTTAGTCTTAGCATCAATCTCCTTTTCATTTCTCTTGACTCATTTTCAAGTTTTCTAAAGAGAATTTTCTAATCTCTTTCAACCTCTTCCTTAAGTTCTTCACATACTCTGCTTGGCTTCCTCTTGATTTTCTTCCAATTTTCTGCAAGAATCTTCAACGGTCCTCTCACTTCTCTTCCAAAAATCATCTCATTAGGTGAACATCCCATACTTTCTCGATAAGCACTCCTAACTTCAAACAACATTAATGGTAAAACCAACATCCCATTCTCTTCCTGACTCAGAACAATACTTTGTCAGCATACTTTTCAATGTCTGGTGGAACCTTTCCAAGGCACCTTGAGTTTCTGGATGATAGGCAGTGGATAACTGTTGTTTCACTCCTAACAAATTCATCACTCTGGAATACTTTGAAGTAAAGTTTGTTCCTCTGTCACTTGTACTATTTCTGGTATTCCAAACTTTGGGAAAAACTCCACAAGTTTTTCAGCAACTATCTTGGCAGATATGTTTCTAAACAGTGATTGCTTCTGGATACCTTGTCACAGGACACATTAATGTCAACAAATACTCATTTCCTTTCTTTGTCTTCGGCAATGGTCCAACCATGTCTATAATCACTTTGCTAAGGGTTCTCCGCTAACTTCTATAGGTTGTAGGGGGGGAGGGGGGGCTTTCTTGATGGTTTCATTCGGTTTTCCAGCTATCTGGCAGGTATGACACTCAGACAGAACCTGCTAACATCTTTGTGAAGTCCAGGCCAGAAAAAATATTTCATGATCTTCTCCACAGTCTTCCTGATTCCCATATGTCCAGATTCATGAGCTACTGCAACCACTTGCTTTCTCAATGGATATGGAATCAAAATTTGATGATATTCGCCCCATACAGCATCTCCTGGTATATCTGTAGGTCTATACTTCTCATCAGCAAACTTCCCTTCAGATAGTAACAGGTACGAGTTTGTTGCATCTCTTCTCAATCAACAACTCAGAAGAACAAATCAGTTAACGATGCATCCTTCTTCTGCAAGTCCATCAGCTTCTCTCTTGTCACTTGACCAACTTCAAGGTTGAATTCTCAATATCTGCTAACTCAGCTACTGTAGTTTCACTACTGTCTTTCAGTAACACTTTGACTACTCTGAGTCTCTTCAGGAACAACAGGTTCTTCTTCATCGTCGTCGTCGTCTTCATCTTCTTGCGAAATCTCTTCTTGGTCAGCACTATGGGAAACTTACTTCCCTGGAATAAATTCTTCTAAGCACAAAGATCCTTCACTTTGGGATCCTTCTTGGGTGTGTAAATCCTCAGTTTCTTCACTTACAGTCGTAGTCCTCTTCATACTTCTGGTAATTACACAACTAAGAAACAGGTGGGGGTTATTCTTCTCCAACTCTACTGTAGGACTAATCCTCAATGGTTTGTCTGTCACTACGGGACAAGGAATAAATGGCACACCACCAACTTCATTCCCCTACAGAACATGTACACCTTCCACAGCCAGTGAGTCCTTTACAGCAAAATCAACATTCCCTGTCACCAATTCACATGACAGGTGTAAGCAGCATATAGGAGTTACTTCCTCTCCTCCTATACCCTTGAAAATAACTGAATCTCCTGTGAGACTGCTCTCCAACTGAGGGTGAGAACACGTACTACCACACTATGGTTACTCCCTGTATCACGTAATATCTTGACTGGTACCTGCATACTTCCTTCTTGAGTTGACAGCATACCCGTCATAGATATAGGCTTAAAGCCTCACACTGCTAAGCCACTCACTGCTTGAGGTAACATTTCCACTGGTTGCTAAACATTCAGCTTGTTTAAGTTTCATTCTTCTCTGGAGTCTGATTCTTTCCCACACTGCTCTTCGTAGTTTGTTTCACAACTTGACTAACTGGTTTTGACTGCTGTTGATTCCAGGTAACACTCTTGACTGTAGTGTCCTACTCTTCCACACTTGAAACATACAACATTAGGTTTCTGTAACTGTCTTGAAAAACTGGATGAGGATTTCACATTAGTTTGCTGAGTTGTATTACCTTGTGTACTCTTAGTAGTATCACTTGAAGGTGTCCCATTAAATTTGTTCCTGTTATTTGGATAAGACTTAAAACCTGGGCGTTGTTGACTCTGGTACTTGACATTGTAATTACGTTTACTACTGATTATATTGTAATCTTCACTGAGTGTAGCAGCTTTGTCAAGTTTCTTCACTTCTCTCTCTCTTAAATAGGCTCTTATATGTTCAGGAATTCCCTTAAGATACTGTTCAAGAACAAGTAACTCTTCTAACTCATCAAAATTTTTAACTTAAGCAGCTTCTACCCAACGTTTGAAACACCTTCTCACTTTGTAAGCAAAATCTAAAAATGTTCCCTTCTCATCTTTTCTTAAATTTCTGAATCTCTCTTTGTAGTACTCTGGGGTCATCTGGTAAACTTGTAGCACACTGTGTTTAAGTACCTTGTAGTCTTTACACTGATCAGCTGTTAAGGCTAGATAAGCACTTCTCCCTTTACCAATTAAGACACTTTGTAGCAAAACTGACCATTTATCCTCTGGCCATCCCATACCTGAAGCCACTTTCTCAAAGTGATCAACAAAAAAACTCATCTGGGATTCTTCAGTAAACTTAGGATTAACTTCTGTACTCTCACTACATCAAATATAGGGTCTTGATTACCTTGGTTAGGGTTAGACGGTGTTACAGGTAATGTGGAGCTAGCTCTTATTAATTCCATTTCCCTTTCATGTCTTGCAATTTCTCTTTCCTCTTTTATCCTCTCTCTTTCCTCTTCTGCTGCTTTTTCTTCTTCTCTTTCTCTTCTTTCTTGTTTTTCCCTGTCTATTCTTTCTCTTTCAGCTTGCATTTTTAGCTTAATCAAATTCTCTTCTGCTTCAATGCGTCTAAGCTCTAACTCTGCATCACTTTTCTCTTTCTTTTCTGCTTGCTTATTTATGAGATCAGCACATGCTACATTTAACAACTCTTGAGCCAATTCTAACTCATCTTCATCAGTTATTCTACCAGAATTTATCAATGATTTCATAGCAATACATCTTATTTGTGCCTTTACCATACTAGTAGACACATAACCACCACATGCCTCTGCTAAAGCGCTCCACTGTGCTCTAGTCAGAGTGGTTTCAGACAAAACTTAGATGGAAGGGGCTGCTAAAAATTCCTGAACATTGAACTGAGCCATTTTCCTCTTAAGTTATCAACTTACAATTCAATACAATAAATGCAAAACAAAAACTATATGGTCACTCTCCTAACAAAATATATCCCTAACACCACCAGTATATTCTAGAGTGATAATGAAATCTGCTCTCCCGGGTCTGGGTACCATTAAACAATGTTACGAAGTGCCAAGTATCTGGTTACCATGCATCAAACATTACCTCACAAAAAGCCAGACACCTGAACCCTCATAACACGTTTAAACGACTGAATACTCTAAAGGCAACAGTGGTCCCTTAACACTTACCAGTATTGCAGAAAATCAGACTAAGATCATCAAAACAGGTGTGAGGTAATCTTGTAAGTAATTAAATTAATCAAAGGGCATCACTCCTTCAACAACTTTAAAACTCTAAGTATTTCCCTGATTTCAGAAGTCTTCAGTACTTCCCTGGTTCTAAGTCACTTCAAATAAATTGAAGGAAAGCAAATCAATTATCACTCTATGTCTCTACCTATCATCAATATAGTCATAATCAAATATAATTATACTGGTGTAATAATTAAAACTTATAAAAAATTTTAAATACAAAAATTTATTATCAAATTCAAAATTTATAAGTGAAATTCACAATATCAGGGAAAATTACTGTTACTTGAAAACAAAGTAAAGTTTAATGAATTCTTGAATCAAATTAAGTAAAATTGAATCAAAATTAATTTATCACAAAATTCAAGAAAATTAATTCAATTGAAATTCAAAAGTGTTAGGCAATAATTGAAAATTTGAAATTAATTCACAAGTGCTAAACAACAATAAAACTTGAAAAGAATTCTAAGTAAATACAAATTAATTCACAAGTGTTAAATTTAAATGTGTAATGATAAAGCAATGAAAATAACTAAGTCAACTAAATTGTGAATGCAAACGAAAATATAAAATAAAAAGACACACTTCAATAAGAAAATGAATAAGTGCACAAACAGGAACAGACAGAAACACACACACAAAAAAAAATCAGCAATGTGTAAAAGTGTAAATCTTTTTCACTCAAAAACACTGTAACCAACAGTTTTTACCAAACTTTCACAACCATCGGTTATTAGTTAACCACAGTTCCTATCAATTATTAGTTAAACACAATTCCTATCCATTATTAGTTGCAACTAATAAAAACATAACACACTTTACCTTGGTATACCAATTTCTTTCTCTGCTGCAGTCTTGTCTTACACAATTTCACAAAAACCAGGCGCCGTTACGAAATAATGTCTGTTCAGATTCCACAAAAGAAACTACATAACACTAAATAAATTCTAAGAAATATCAAACATGAAATTCTAAGTTACGAGTGACCAAGTTACGTCACGTTAATATAATCTCAATGATGTCGAAAGAGAGAGAGAGAGAGAGAGAGAGAGGGAGGGAGATCTAACTGCCTCGAGGTTCTAAGATCGAATGAATCTCTTCCTTCACGGAAACGGGAGAGCAGATGATACAAAACGTTCTTGTCACGAATGCTTCTCGAATCTTCTGAAATCTGATGCAATCTCACATACTAAATGTGCAATACCCACGTGGGACTTGACAAAGACATAAACGTACCAGACGAGTCTGTTAAAAAAAAGAAAGACTTACCCGACTCGATTGAGACGGAGGCTGGGCGACAATTAAAATTGACATGTTTTGATGACAATGCTTGAGTCGAGCTCGCTATCAAACGCGCTGACAGAGTAGGGAAGCAAACGGATCTCGCAGACTCTAATCTTAAAGTGTCGACATAAAAGTAAAACATTCACAGTTTCGAACAGACAAAGATCTCTCTCTTTTTACGTTATATATATATTCTTTTACAAGACGTAAATGCGAAATCTGAACACATTTAAAACATCCTATTCTAAGCTATCTAGGAATCTGAAAAAATGTTGCACAATCTACATGACATTTCAAAGAGGGGAAAACATGCATTTTGAAAGTAGCAATATAATATATATATATATATATATATATATATATATATAATATATATATATATATATATATATACACATATATATACATATATATATACATATCAATTCAAGCTACAAATGTCCTTTAATATCTAAATTCACTTTACCTCCCAAATGATATATTTTCATATAGTACCGAAGGGGAATTTTTAATTGATAATAATTTCGTCCCCCCATGGGATCGAACCACCGTCCAAGTGGACGGGAAGAAATCAGGACAGTCAGTGACGCTATCCAATCAGCCAACAGAGACGCTATAAGTTCATATCGATTCTGACCTTACAAATCACCCTCGATCTGGATGCTTTCGTTAATTAGAAATCGATATGGAACCCCGTCTACCATGTTGGCCAATTCGAGCGTTTGACAGCACGTAGCCTTTTGTTATTAATAATTATCACATCGAACCGTGATCCATTTATATATCAATTCAAGCTACAAATGTCCTTTAATATCTAAATTCACTATATATACATATATATATATATATATATATATATATATAAGATATATATATATATATAAATAATATATACATATATACTATATAACTTTATTATATATATATAATATATATATATATATATATATATATATATATATATATATATATATATATATATGAGGGCCTCAGAACCACAGAGTTGTAAACGCCACCCCCACCAATATTGAGTTAGGCGTACCAGTAGATTTGGCAACGTTTCCTCTGTCTATTTGTTGCATTTCTATGCTATTCAGGAGTTTCAAAAAGGTTGAAATCCCTAATTGAGCAATAGGAATTATCAATTTTGTCTACATGAATGAACGTTGTGTCGCGCGGAGGTTACAGCCTCATAAGGGCTCAGTTAGAACCACAAAGAAGTACGTGCGCAGCTCAAGAGTGAGCCAATGAGAGTGCACGTCACTAAGCGGGTAGTCAGTTCTAAGCAAATCAGCATTTTTCCCCATAAGGTGGCCGTATGTGTCGGCCAATCACCGCACAGTTTACATTCCCCACCTCTCTGGTAGACATTAGAGGTGCCTCACACTGAGGGACCTGGGGCAACCCGAACGAACTGTAAGTGTAAGGTCCCCTTATTTTCAAGTTCTTTAGCAGATGTACAGTATTTTCATGGTGAGTACAGATTAAAATATTTGCTTTTCCTAGAGAAGTAGTGTGAGTGTAGCAGTATTATTTTTCTATATTTTTTTTGTTTGATTATTATTATGATATTGATGATTATTTTAATGGCTAAACATTATGATGATGGAATGTTATCATGGTCAACATCATCAATACTAATATTACCGTTTTATCATTATTATTTGCTATTATCATTAATACTATTATTATCAATACTCTTATTATCATTATTATTATCATCATCATCAATATAACATCCATGATTGTTATACGACGAAAGTATTTTCATGGTGAGTACACATTTTATTATAATTATTATTATTATCAATATTATTAACCAATATTACTGTATTACCATTATTATTGATATTATTTTTATATTATATATTTTTGATATTATTATTATTATTATTATTATTATTATTATTGCTATTATTACTATTATTATTTTATTATTATTATTATTATTATTATTACTATTATTATTATTACTATTATTATTACTATTATTATTATTATTACTATTATTATTATTATTATTATTATTATTATTATTATTATTATTATTATTACATCTATTGCTGTTATAACACGAATATAATAACACTTATTATCCTTTACAACATTTAATTATGGTTTAAGTGACGGTTTATGAATAAAATATACACAAATGTGGGGGGTTAGGCGTACATTTTGAATGCTAGAGCCACCCCACAATTTTTTTTTAATTTTCACCAAAAATTTATAAAGGGTAGGGCTTTCATATGAAACTTAGTTTAAATCCATATCTTTCTTAGAAGCAGAGTAATGAATGCTAGACTTTGAGGGCAATTTACTCATTTTTTAAAAAGTGGTGTTTACCACCTTGTGGTTCTGAGGCCCTCATATATATATATACATATATGTATATAATAAGCGAATACCACGGGAAATTGATAGTCAGGAATCCAAGCGCTTTCGTCTTTATTCAGACATCGTCAAGGAGCTACTAAGTACAATTGGAGAGGAAGGCCTCAGGTACAAACAAGATCAGGAAATACCGAGATGGTTAATTATCAAAAGGGTAAAAATTAAAAGGGATAATCCAGGATTATCGGATATCACACGGTCACAAACTTAAACAGATTCTGACCCTAACCGAAATTACAAAGTATCTTTACAGTCCAAAACATGTAAAAACTGAATATATTAATTTTGTTGCTTATATTTATCTACAACTTTTTTTCATTATGAAAGCATCAAGTTTAAATAAACCAAGACTTAAATTTAGAACATTTCTATTATTTGACTTGATAAAACAAGATTCAATGATATTTCCTTTTAACTGTGTCATTACATGGGACTAAGGCTCTTGCTTTGACTCCAGTTAATAGGATGGTCTAAATCTCTCATATGTACAATAATGCATTCGATATTTGCCCAGTTCTCACAGAATATTGATGTTTGCTTAAGACGCTGTGAAAGAGATTTTCCGGTCTGTCCGTAATAGACTTTATCACACTTTTTGCAAGGAATTCATATATGCAGCCTGGAAGATCTTTAGGAGAATTTTTGATTACTAAACTCTTAACATTAATATTACTGAAAAACAACATTTATGTTAAAAAGCTTTAAAATTCTAGGAATATCTAAAAACTTTCATCATAAGGTAATTTTAGAATGTTATGCTTACTAATTCAAGTTTGTCATTAGTTGAATAAAATGTTTTTCTAGCTCTTTTCTTTCCATGCCACATCTACAAAATGGTCCTTGGGTATTTAAGTTTTTTTTTTCAATGCAATATCATAAATTGTTTTAATTTCAGCGTCAATAAACTGCGGGCTACAGACACGTAAAGCCCTTAGGAACATCCAGAAAAAAACAGAGAATTTAACATTTTGATGGTGATTGGAGTAATAATGAACAAAAGAGGCAATATTAGTTGATTTTCGAAAGACTGAAAAGGTGAAATTTCTATCATTTCTATGGACATTTACATCAAGAAATTACAAATTACAATTTCTTTCTTCCTCTACAGTAAATTTTATAGAAAGGGACTAAATTATTGAGATTATTAAGGAATTCCTGGAGGTTTTCGTGAACTGGCCAAATACAGAATATATCATCCACGTATCTAAACCAAATAACTTTTTGGGGCAAAATTCTTGGTAAGAGTTTTGTCTCAAAAAATTCCATGTAAATATTGCTAAGGACAGGAGATAAGGGATTACCCATGGCCATGCCAAACTTTTGTACAAAAAATTCCCCATTGAACAAAATTTACTATCTTTGATACATAACCTTATGAGCTAATGAGATTTGCTACACTTAGGGAATGTCATGACGCTCTAATTCCTCTTCCAAATATTCAAGTAAGTCATCTACAGGCACTTTTGTAAATAAAGAGACAACATCAAAACTAACCATATTAAAATCATAATTCAAATTTAAACTATTCAATTTGTTTATAAAATCAACATTGTTTTGAACATTCGTGTTAGAATATTTCCCTACCAAAGGAGTAAGAATTTTTACAAGCCATTTAGATAAATTATACGAAACTGAGCCCACTGAACTAATGATTGGTCTGATAGGGTTATTGATTTTATGTGTCTTGACTAAACCGTACATGTAAGGTAGGGAGGCGCATTGCGGTGTAAACTGTTTAATTAAATGGTCCAGCCCTTCAAAATGGATTTAATTTGTTTATTAAAATGGAGTTAACTGTCTGTGTAGGGTCAGACCTCAGTTTCGTATAAGTATCAGTGTCATTTAGCAATGTCATTATTTTACTTATATAGTCACTTTTATTCATTATTACCACTGCATTAGATTTATCTGCTTTTGTCACCTTCACTGTTTCGTCTTCTTTAATTTTCTTAAAAGCCTGGAGAAATCTCACGGGTACATTAGGGGGAGAAGGTTTACTCATAGCACCATACACAATACCTTTACAATATTGATATCATCAGGGCATAGGTTTTGATTCAATTTTTTTCTAAATAACAAAAAGGATTTTGGAGATGTCGACACAGTCCAGGTTACCATTAAATACACCAAAGCTTAACCCATATCCAAAGCCGCTGTCGGTAGCACTATCCGCTGGTTTGTCAGATTAAAGTTAATCATGAAGTCCACGTTTGCCATGCTTAGTCCCCAAAAAAAAAATTTTTGGTTTCAATGAGGGGAAATTTTTTTGTACAAAAGTTTGGCATGCCATGGGTAATCCCTTATCTCCTGTCCTTAGCAATATTTACATGGAATTTTTTTGAGACAAAACTCTTACCAAGAATTTTGCCCCAAAAAGTTATTTGGTTTAGATACGTGGATGAATATATTCTGTATTTGGCCAGTTCACGAAAACCTCCAGGAATTCCTTAATAATCTCATAATTTAGTCCCTTCTATAAAAATTTTACTGTAGAGGAAGAAAGAAATTGTAATTGAATTTTCTTGATGTAAATGTCCATAGAAATGATAGAAATTTCACCTTTTCAGTCTTTCGAAAATCAACTAATATTGCCTCTTTTGTTCATTATTACTCCAATCACCATCAAATGTTAAATTCTCTGTTTTTTTGTCTGGGATGTTCCTAAGGGCTTTACGTGTCTGTAAGCCCGGCCGCAGTTTATTGACGCTGAAATTAAAAAACAATTTATGATATTGCATTGAAACTTAAATACCCAAGGACTTTGTAGATGTGGCATGGAAAGAAAAGAGCTAGAAAACATTTTATTCAAATAATGACAAACTTGAATTTAGTAAGCATAACATTCTAAAATTACCTTATGATGAAAGGTTTTTAGATATTCCTAGAATTTTAAAGCTTTTTAACATAAATGTTGTTTTCAGTAATATTAATGTCAAGAGTTTAGTAATCAAAAATTCTCCTAAAGATCTTCCAGGCTGCATATATTATGAAATTCCTTGCAAAAAGTGTGATAAAGTCTATTTACGGACAGACCGGAAAATCTCTTTCACAGCGTCTTAAGCAACATCAATATTCTGTGAGAACTGGGCAAATATCGAATGCATTATTTGTACATATGAGAGATTTAGACCATCCTATTAACTGGAGTCAAGCAAGAGCCTTAGTCCCATGTAATGACACAGTTAAAAGGAATATCATTGAATCTTGTTTTATCAAGTCAAATAATAGAAATGTTCTAAATTTAAGTCTTGGTTTATTTAAACTTGATGCTTTCATAATGAAAAAAGTTGTAGATAAATATAAGCAACAAAATTAATATATTCAGTTTTTTACATGTTTTGGACTGTAAAGATACTTTGTAATTTCGGTTAGTGGGTCAGAATCTGTTTTAAGTTTGTGACCGTGTGATATCCGATAATCCTGGATTATCCCTTTTAATTTTTACCCTTTTGATAATTAACCATCTGGTATTCTGATCTTGTTTGTACCTGAGGCCTTCCTCTCCAATTGTACTTTAGTAGCTCCTTGACGATGTCTGAATAAAGACGAAAGTGCTTGGATTCCTGACTATCAATTTCCCGTGGTATTCGCTTATTTATGAAGTCACTGCATCTACTGTGATTTTTTTAAGCATATATGTATATATATATATATATATATATATATATATATATATATATATATATATATATATATATAGTAGGTTCTTCCCCGCTTTGGCGAAAGAAAACTGTTTGTCCTTTCTTACGACTGTAGTTCGTAGCATTACTGGTTCTTCTTTTCTTCTCTCCTACGTTGTATCTTAGTAAAGTGATTCTTCTTAGAATAAGGGAGATGATTCAAACGGAGAAGTTGATAACTGTAAAACAACTTTATTTCTCAACTCCATTGCAAGAGAGATAGTTCGGTCAGGAGACCATTCCGTTTGATAACTTGAAATGAACTGAATTCTCAAAGCATCATGTCGATAGCGAAACACTAGCTATCTCAGCGATTCACATAAAAAAACATAAGAAGTCCGCCGGCTCAGAAGTTACAAGTTTCCGCGCGCAGGTTAACAGGTCAACCGCTTCCCATGGAAGGTGTTATGAAAAGTTAACAAATTCATGAATCGATGATGTTTTCAAACAAACGTAAACTTGGCTACTGCAGGCATTGCACAGCGTGATCTAGATTTGTGATAGTCACGTAGGACGCTCCTAATTCACCAATGACCCCTCAGGTCATGGATTCTATTTACAGATATATAATTATCTGTTTCAAATAATGTATTTATTACATTAGGCTCGGACAGCTACCATTCAAGCCTTGAATAACAAAAGTTACTTTAAACATGGTTTCTTAGGAGTGTGCTCGTAACATATATTTAGATATAATCATAAGTTATTAAATGCATAAAAAGGTTTTGTTACATACCCTTTTTGGACATATTCATAAATAAAGAGAAATGCATGGAAAATATAGATCCATGTTTGATAATAATGATTATTAGGTACCAAAAAAAATTAAAAGGTTAACATGTATACATGAAGATTATGGTAATAGGTAACCTGATTAAGAATAGCGGTTACTTAGTAAAATACAAACATGATCATGGATAACTGTTAAAGAGTACTTGTCACTCTTTGTAATATATAATTGTTTATATATATAATTGTACAATTGTATAATAGTATAAGTGTGCACAGACATAGATTCCAGGTACGTACACACACCAATAGTTTAATACATAGGGCTTCATTATTTTATTAGGTGCCCGAAAAATACTTTTATGAGTATATTGATATATATATATTGGGCTACAATATTTATTAGGTGCCCGAAAGATACTTAACTGTACAAATGCAAAGGCTTGGAGTCTTTCTTTGTCTAACATATTGCCAGCGTACAGACAGCTTTTTCACACACAACATTCCAGACAATTTCCTAGGCACCAGGTGAAATGGCCAGTTTCAGACGGCCCTGAATGTATACGCTTTTAACGCAACAGGAGTTTCGTCTGGACGCGGCAAAACGTTCCCTTGAAGATCCTTCTGTGTTCGCCTCAACCTACGCCAAGCAAGATGTTAACGGCGATAATCAATATTGCCGTAACGCCAAACACGCCAAGCAGCACGTAGTAACGAAGATTTTCCTCCTCCTGCATAAGTCTAACGCGTTTGTTGTCCATCTCGGCCAGTTGCGTCAAACGATGAGCCACCCGAGCGTTTTATGGGAGAGGTAGTGATGGGATAATTGTAGTCGCCCAGGTGTAGTTCACAAAGAAGGACCTCTCACGTATTATCGTGTTGATCCCTCTGACCGTGTAGTTTGTACATGTCCCTGTATAGCCATCAGCTGCTACAAAGACTTGGGAATGGGCGGTGGTCCCGTCCGGGCATGACACTTGAAAACCGTCTTTGTCGTATCGGATCCAGGAGCCATTGTTCATTCTGTAATTGAACTTATTTTTGTGAAAGGGATAAAGTTTCTTCAGACAACCTTCGCGTGTATGGGAGAGAGAACCGTTTAGCACTATGCCTAACTCACATGAATCCATTGATATAGGATAGAATTCAAAAGAGTCAGCTGTACAAACTTTATATTCACCGGCTTCTGAACGTGAGTGAGTTTATCTAAGTCTTTTAATGACTGTAAATGATTTCCTATCAGGGGAAATCAGAACATGTCCCGTCAAATTGGATATTACTGGACTTGAGTTATTAGTCATGAAAGTTGGAAACGGTGCTATTTTGTATGATTGCCAAGCATCGGAAGAATCAAAAGGGATAGTGATCATAATCCTATAATTTTCAACGCTTACTGATATTAGGCTATAATAAAACTCTATTTTATGGGCTATAATAAAACTCTATTTTATAGTGCCATGATTAAATTCTATTTCTTTCGTTTTAGCGCTCTTTCCACACGACAAAGATGTCTGAACGAACAATATCACTCCTAACAATAACAGATTCATTTTGGAAACCTGTAATGAGTAAAATATATGTAATAACTCATGTTTAAAGAATATGTTTACATACAAATATGATAGATATATATATATTAATATATATATATATATATATATATATATATATATATATATATAAATTATTATACAAGTTTCATAAATACAAAACCATTTTTTCCCTCACTCCATCTACCCTTCTTTAGTTTCTGATATGTGCCAATGGAACGATTCTCATATCAGTGGGGTGGGATACGTTTTGAACCCTAAATCTATTGGCCGTTAATGTTTCTAAAATGTTAAACGGGCCTTCGAACTTAGGTGTCAGTTTATAATTTAAACCTTTACGTACGTACTTGTATGTATACCTTATCGCCCACGGCATATGTTCTAGTTGGCTTAGCTATTTTATCATGATTTCTTTTCATTATAATTTGTGCTTCTTCTAGATTCTTACGGAGTATATTATATCGGCTTATGCTTGCATCCATAACATCCTTTGTTTTAGAGGATTTTGATAAATTGGTTGTAGGCGTTAATACATGGAAAGGTGTTTCTAAGCTGGGATACCGTACAGTGCCTCGTGCGGTGTCATTTTAATAGACACATGATATGAGTGATTAAGTGTGCTTAGTACTGCAGGTATGGCAATGTCCCAGTTGTGGTCTGTCCCCCCTAAGGTGACCCTTAAAATGTTTAAGACCTTACGATTTGCCCTTTCCGCTAGCCCATTAGACTCTGGGTGATAGATCATGGTATTGATTTTCTTTATGCAAAGGAATTCACACAAGGAGTTAAGGAAATGATTATTGAACTCCCCGCCCGAGTCTGATATGATTGTGTGTGGAATTCCATGTTTACAAATGAAGCACTCGTAAAACTTCCTAGCGCACTCGACTGCGGTTTTTTGTTTTAAAGAAGCGCTATCAGTTCTGTATATCGAGTCAAGGCATCTATGATTACTAGGAGGTGCTTATTTCCTCTGTCTGACTCGTAAAACCCTGTTAATAAATCTAAGTTTACTCTTTCAAAGGGTTGATTTGGCACGGGATAAGCCCCTAGGCTGACAGGTGTCTTCGTGTGCCCTTTGTATTCTTGACAAGTGTGACAATTAGCTATGTGCTTTTTTATATCTGTAAGCATCGTATGCCAATTAAAATAAAGATTTGGTTTGGCTTTTTCTGTGACATGATGGAGAAACCCGTGTGTCCATGCAGTGGATTTTCATGCAACCATTTTAAGACAGTGGGTATGAGTGAAATAGGTACCACCACCTGGTTGTTATTCAACTGTGGTGTGTTGCGGGTTTTCCTCGTCACGGATCTACACAGGATATTATCTTTGATTATATAATTCTGCTGCTTATACTTTATATATTCCTTTTCCTTCGGATTTCCGTTTAACGCATTTATGATTTTTTCTATTTGCTGATCTTTTCTTTGTTCCGTCTGTAATAGTTCAGCACTCCAGCCCAGATCTTCCTGTTCATAATATAGTTTTTAACAATGGGCGTGGAGGTTGATATATCTATTAATTCAGCTAATGGCTCTGTACAAGATGATGAGGGGTTGCGTGATAATGCTTCAGCAATGACATTTGCTTTCCCAGGTAAATACCCGATCCTCGCGCCAAAGTCCTGGATGATCATATGCCACCGAGTTCGCTTAGGGCTGTGACTAAAGCCTTTAAAGAAGTCGGTTAGGGGCTTATGATCAGTGAGAACCCTGATGGGATAACCGTATATTATGAACTTAAAATGCACTAGTGAATTAACAATAGCGAGCCCTTCCTTATCTATTACTGCATTATGTTTACTTTCGGAAGGTCTCAGTTTACGTGAATAAAAAGCTATAGGGAAAAACTGTTTATCATATTGTTGAAGCAATACACCACCTACTCCTAGGTTTGAGGCGTCTGTTGCAATAAAGAATTCCTTACCGAAGTCAGGAAATTTCAAGATAGGAGAACTACACAGTTCATCTTTCAATGTATCGAACGCCTGTTGATGTTTTTCAGACCATATGAAATCTAGGCCCTTCTTTATAAGATCGGTTAGGGAGCGGCTATGATTGAGTAGTTGCGTATAAAGCGGCGATAATAGCCACTACATCCTAAAAATTGCTGTATTCCCTTGATGTTAGTAGGTATCGGAAAGTTACGGATAGCTGATACCTTATCATGGACTACTTTAAGACCTTGACTAGACACCGTGAAACCTAAATAGACTAGTTCTGTTTTTAAAAATTCACACTTACTTATCTTTACCCTTAGGTTATGCTGCCTTAGTCTTTGTAGCACTAACTCTAATTTACGTAAATGTTCTTCTAAGGTATTAGAAAAGATTACTAGGTCGTCCATATAGGCATGTAGGATATCTCCTAACAAGTCTCCAAACACAATGTTTATCATTCTAGTAAAAGTTATGGGAGCACAACGTAAACCAAAAGGCATACGCAAAAATTCATAATGTCCCCTGGCTGTGCTGAAGGCAGTGTATGGGATACTCTCTTCTTCCAACGGAATCTGATGGAAGCCTTTTAGTAAGTCCAAACTGGTAAAATATTTGTTCTGACCTAGTAAAGATAGAATATTGTCAGTACATGGCACTGGGAATCGGTCAGGGATTGTTTCCTCATTTAAGCGACGAAAATCGACGCATATCCGCCAAGTTCGATCTTTTTTCGGTACTACTATTAACGGAAAATTATAAGGGCTGTTTGATTTCCTAATGACTCCTTCTTTTAGCATTTTACCTACTTTCTCAGTTTATCTCATTCTGGAATTTCATAGGAAGTCTGTACGAAGGTACATATATTTACTTTCTGTTTGTCCTTTAGCCTTATTTGATGCTCGATGACATCCGTTTTTCCTAAGGTTCCATCCGTAGTGGAAAAAACATCATGATATTCAGTTAAAAGATTCAAAGATTTCTGCTGAATTTCTTCTTCTTGAATGTCCTTATTGATTTTATTTTTTATAGATTGCAAAAGGGATTCATCCGCAACTGATTGAGCGTGATTGATCTCAGCTATGGTAGAATGCGATGTTTTATAAACTTCACATCCAGATATGTTGATTTTTGTGGATTACTAAAGTGGTATTCAAATGATTACAGACTTTGATGTTACATTGTTGTTGTGAGCCGACTATATAAATGGCTTGTGTGACGGATAATCCGTGTGTTTTCAGAGTGTCGGAAAGGATTAACATTTCAGATCCTGGCAAGGTTTTCTTTACACGCACTAATATGTTCGAAGTTACGTTCGGCTCGAGAGTTTGCGTGCAAGCTGATATTACGGGTGAGCGAGAATTCTGTTGGGTCATGTGGATTATTTCTTGGTTCATGAGACAAGTGATTGGTTCTTCAATATATGTTACTACTCTATTTTCTGTCTCCTTATTATCTAAAACTGATTTTAGGGTATTAGAAGACTTATAGAATTTTCCTTTGATACACACGCCGTGTTTTGCAGGGGCTAAGGTAATATTTTGAGTGCCCATAGATGGGTATCCGATAATTACTGCGGGATACATATTAATGTTTTGTACAACGATAAAGGTATCGGCAAACGTGCGCTTACCGACCTTGTACTGAACATGAGTTACTCCTACCACATTTAATTCATTATTTCCTATGCCTGAGAGACTTACTCCGGACTTCTCTTTAGGGAAGTCTGAAAAGAGTAAATGATGAGTCCTCAATTCCATGATATTACGTGGACTACCAGAATCAAAGAACAAGGTAAATGACTTATGGTCTAAATTTACTGCATGTAAGGTTGGTCGTAACTCATCTTGACTTATAATTGCATGAATTTGTTGCAAATCTACGGGAACCTGCACAGATTTTTTGGATTCGGCCGTGTGTTTCATAGGAAAATAGATTGCCTCACAATGATCTGATAAATTATTAAACTGATTATTTGATACAAAAGATGTTGATATGGATGACCCAACATCGTCCTCTACCCCCCTGGAGCTAACTACGTGGTATTTGCTTTGTTTTGCACTCCTTGAAAATTCGCTTGACCTTGCAAGTTTGGCTAGACGGCCCAGGAACAGAGGTACCTGAAGCACGATTTGTTTGTTTCTGCTGTTGAGCAGCATTACCGTTTGCTTGTTTCTTTTTATAGTACTGAGGACCCTTCTTTTTTTTTGTTTTCATTGGCAACTGTTTGCGTGTTTTTAGGATTCTGCTGTTGATTCCGCGAGAAGCAACGATTATATGAATGAGTGGAACTATTATGTATTGAACAAAAACGCGTCCGACAGTCTGAAATCATGTGACCTGGTCGTTTACAGTTATAACAAACCATCCCTGCAGCTTGATTATTATTATGGACCACGTTTACTTGTTGTCGTTTATTCTCATTTTCTGCAAAAACTTGAGTAAGCGAGGGATCAAGGTCAGTACATTTAGACATGTGTTTTTTTATTTGTTTATACACATCTAATTCCGTACTGTTGGGCTGCAGCTTTTTGTCAAAACACCGCACTAAAGCTTCAGGCAACATGGCTGTAATGCTCGTGAGGTAATGAGACGGATAAAATCTTTCACGGCGATTCTGGAACTTGTAACCCACCCGGAGTTACTTAAACTTACTTGATATTCATTTAGCCGGTCGGCAATTAGCGCCGCCCGCTCGACAACATTAAGCTGAGTCATAGAGGCTTGGTTAAGGATATTTCTTGATGCTAGTACTACGTCTAGAGCCTCTTCACCGCCATACACGGCACGTAACCTAACTTTGAACTCGTCCCATGTAGCCACCTCTTGGAAAGAAACACCTCTTAGATATGCGCGTCTCCTTTAGCAAAGTCTATGAAGCTTTTGGCTTCCTGTAATTGTACAGCTGGGTCTGTGATGCTTTTTGCATTTAAATGAGCGTCTACAGATGAGATCCATGCCTCAACGTTTTGGGGCAGGAACCCATTGACCCGACCTTGAAAAGGGACAATTGCTGACTTCGCGCTGACGAGCGTCACAACATTCGGGTTGCCAGCCGCAGTAGTTGCCATGTTCACTTTTACTTTTTTCTTATCACTCCTATTCCTTGCGGTCCTATTAAAATATCTATAAGAATACACTCGACCACTACGTAAACGCATATGCAATATACTGTATAAATGTGTTGCAAGTAATAGGAAAATCCCCAAAAAAAGATACTATTAATACAGGTAATTTGATCAAGATATTATACGGACAACTCCTGGAAGAAAAAGCGATTAGCAACAACGAGAAAAAAAAAGTCTTCGGGCGAGAACTCGTAGTTGAAGATTGATTCCTGTAATGAATGAAGATTAAGACTAAATGACTCACCCCCAGAATACTGGACGATCGACTCTTGATGAACAACACTTCACTGAGAAA